>NC_053022.1:130735271-130885503 GCF_003073215.2 Triticum urartu
GATATGGGATCATGGAACTATAACCGATTGAAATTGGAATTTCATCAGAAGTTTTATCCTATGCATCTTGTTCATCGTGATCGTAATTATATATATAATTTTTGGCCTAGCGAAGGAGAAAGCATCACTCAAGCTTGGTGGAGGCTTAAGTCAATGTTATATTCATGCCCCAATCATGAGCTCTCAAAAGAAATGATTATTCAAAAATTTTATGCTCGGCTTTCTCTCAGTAATCGCTCCATGCTCGATACTTCTTCTATTGGATCTTTTATGATGAAGACTATTGAATTCAAACGGTATTTATTGGAAAGAATTAAACGCAACTCTGAAGATTGGGACCTTGACAAAGGTAAGGAGTCAAGTATAACACCCAAGTTTGATTGTGTTAAATCTTTTATGGATACCGATGCTTTCCATGAATTTAGCACTAAATATGGACTTGACTATGAGATGGTAGCTTCTTTCTGTGAATCCTTTGCTACTCATGTTGATCTCCCTAAGGAGAAGTGGTTTAAATATAATCCTCCCATTGAAGTAAAAGTAGTTGCACCTATTAAAGTTGAAGAAAAGACTATCACTTATAATGATCCTGTTGTTCCCACTGCTTATATTGAGAAACCACCTTTCCCTGTTAGAAAAAGGATTATGCTAAAGCTTCAACTGTGGTTCGTAAGAGCAATACTAGAACACCTACTCCTTCTGAGCAAATTAAAGTTGAACCTAGTGTTCCTATGGTTAAAGATCTCTTGGCCGATAATATTGATGGGCATGTTATTTACTTCTGTAATGAAGCTGCTAGAATTGCTAGACCTGATACTAAAAATAAACATAGACCTGTTGTAGGCATGCCTGTTATTTCTATTAAAATAGGAGATCATTGCTATCATGGCTTATGTGATATGGGTGCTAGTGCAAGTGCAATACCTCATTCCTTATACAAAGAAATTATGCATGATATTGCACCTACTGAGTTAGAAGAAATTGATGTTACAATTAAGCTTGCCAACAGAGACACTATTTCACCCGTTGGGATTGTTAGACATGTTGAAGTCTTGTGTGGGAAAGTTAAATATCCTGCTGATTTTCTTGTTCTCGGTTCCCCACAAGATGACTTTTGTCCCATTATTTTTGGTCAACCCTTCTTGAATACTGTTAATGCTAAGATAGACTGCAATTCTGTTGGTTTAGGGGATATGTATCATGAGTTTAATTTTGCTAAGTTTCGTAGACAACCCCATGATAAAGAATTGACAAGTAAATATGAAATTATTGGTCTGGCTTCTATTGTCGTGCCTCCTAATGATCCTTTAAAGCAATATTTGCTAGACCATGAAAATGATATGTTTATGAATGAAAGAAGGGAAATAGATGAAGTATTCTTTAAACAGGGACCTATTTTGAGACACAACTTGCCTATTGAATCCCTAGGGGAGCCTCCTCCACCCAAGGGTGATCCCGTGTTTGAGCTTAAACCTTTACCTGATACTCTTAAATATGCTTATCTTAATGAGAAAGAGATATATCCTATTATTATTAGTGCTAACCTTTCAGAGCATGAAGAAAATGAAGTATTGAAAACTCTGAAGAAGCACCGTGCTGCTATTGGATATACTTTTGATGATCTTAAGGGCATTAGTCCCACTCTCTGCCAGCACAAAATAAAATTGGAGAAACATGCGAAATCGGTTGTTGATCACCAACGACGGTTAAATCCCAAGATGAAAGAAGTGGTAAGAAAAGAAATACTTAAGCTTCTGGAGGCAGGTATAATTTATCCCGTTGCTGATAGTCGGTGTGTAAGTCCTGTCCATTATGTCCCTAAGAAGGGAGGTATTACTGTTGTTCCTAATGATAAAGATGAATTGATCCCACAAAGAATTGTTACAGGTTATAGAATGGTAATTGATTTCTGCAAACTAAATAAAGCTACTAAAAAGGATCATTACCCTTTACCTTTTATTGATCAAATGCTAGAAAGATTATCCAAACATACACATTTTTGCTTTCTAGATGGTTATTCTGGTTTCTCTCAAATACCTGTGTCAAAAGAGGATCAAGAAAAAAAACTTTTACTTGTCCTTTCGGTACCTTTGCTTATAGACGTATGACTTTTGGTTTATGCAATGCACCTGCTACTTTTCAAAGATGTATGACTGCTATATTCTCTGACTTTTGTGAAAATATTGTTGAGGTTTTCATGGATGATTTCTCCGTTTACGGAACCTCCTTTGATAGCAACCTTGATCAAGTTTTGCAGAGATGTGAAGAAACTAATGTTGTCTTGAATTGGGAGAAGTGCCACTTTATGCTTAATGAAGGTATTGTCTTGGGGCATAAAATTTCTGAAAGAGGTATTGAAGTTGATAAAGCTAAAGTTGATGCTATTGAAAAAATGCCGTGTCCTAAGGACATTAAAGGTATAAGAAGCTTCCTTGGTCATGCCCGTTTTTATAGGAGGTTCATTAAGGACTTCTCTAAAATTTCTCGGCCTGTGACTAATCTCTTACAAAAAGATGTTCCTTTTGTCTTTAATGATGACTATGTAGAAGCATTTCAAATACTTAAGAAACCTTTGGTTTCTGCACCTATTGTTCAACCTCCTGATTGGAATTTACCATTTGAAATTATGTGTGATGCTAGTGATTATGCTGTAGGGGCTATTCTAGGACAAAGAGTTGATAAGAAATTAAATGTTATTCAATATTCTAGTAAAACTCTAGACAGTTCCCAGAGAAACTATGCTACTACTGAAAAGGAATTTTTAGCAGTTGTATTTGCTTGTGATAAGTTCAGACCTTACATTGTTGATTCTAAAGTAACTGTTCACACTGATCATGCTGCTATTAAATATCTTATGGAAAATAAAGATGTTAAACCTAGACTTATTAGATGGGTTCTCTTACTACAATAATTTGATTTGCATATCATTGATAGAAAGGGAGCTGAGAACCCCGTTGCAGACAACTTGTCTAGGTTAGAGAATGTTCTTGATGACCCACTACCTATTGATGATAGCTTTCCTGATGAACAATTAGCTGTCATAAATGCTTCTCGTAGTGCTCCATGGTATGCTCATTATGCTAATTACATTGTTGCTAAATGTATACCACCTAGTTTCACATATCAGCAAGAGAAAAAGTTCTTCTATGATTTAAGACATTACTTTTGGGATGACTCACATCTTTATAAAGAAGGAGTAGATGGTGTTATTAGACATTGTGTACCTGAGCATGAACAGGAACAGATCCTACGCAAGTGTCACTCTGAGGCTTATGGAGGACATCATGCTGGAGACAGAACTGCACATAAGTATTGCAATCCGGTTTTTATTGGCCTACTCTCTTCAAAGATGCCCGTAAGTTTGTCTTGTCTTGTGATGAATGTCAAATAATTGGTAATATTAGTAGACATCAAGAAATGCCTATGAATTATTCACTTGTTATTGAACCATTTGATGTTTGGGGCTTTGATTATATGGGACCTTTTCCTTCCTCAAATGGGTACACACATATTTTAGTTGCTGTTGATTACATTACTAAGTGGGTAGAAGCTATTCCAACTAGTAGTGCTGATCATAACACCTCTATTAAGATGCTTAAAGAAGTTATTTTTCTGAGGTTTGGAGTCCCTAGATACTTAATGACTGATGGTGGTTCACATTTTATTCATGGTGCTTTTCGTAAAATGCTTGCTAAGTATGATGTTAATCATAGAATTGAATCTCCATATCATCCACAGTCTAGTGGTCAAGTAGAATTAAGTAATAGAGAACTTAAATTAATTTTGCAAAAGATTGTTAATAGATCTGGAAAGAATTGGTCCAAGAAACTTGATGATGCATTATGGGCTTATAGAACTGCATATAAAAATCCTATGGGTATGTCTCCGTATAAAATGGTTTATGGAAAAGCATGTCACCTACCTCTTGAACTAGAACATACGGCATATTGGGCCATTAAAGAGCTCAATTATGATTTCAAACTTGCCGGTGATAAGAGGCCTTTTGACATTAGCTCACTTGATGAATGGAGAGCCCAGGCTTATGCGAATGCCAAACTGTTTAAAGAAAAGGTTAAAAGATGGCATGACAAAAGGATACAAAAATCCAAGTTTAATGTAGGTGACGATGTATTGTTATACAACTCTCGTTTAAGATTTTTGCAGGCAAACTTTTCTCTAAATGGGAAGGTCCTTACGTTATCGAGGAGGTCTACCATTCCGGTGCCATAAAAATCAACAACTTTGAAGGCACAAATCCGAGGGTGGTGAACGGTCAAAGAATCAAACATTATATCTCAGGTAATCCCATAAATGCTGAAACTAATGTTATTGAAACCGTAACCCCGGAGGAATACATAAGGGACACTTTCTGGAACGTCTCAGACTCCGAAAAGGAATAGGTATGTGGTACGGTAAGTAAACCGACTCCAAAACAGTTCTAATAGAATTTTTTCTCCGTTTTGGAATATTTAAGAAAATAGGAAAATAAGAAGTAGTCCGGGAAGGACACGAGGCGTCCACGAGGGTGGAGGGCGCGCCCTACCCCCTAGGCGCGCCCCCTACCTCATGGGCACCTCGTGTGCTCTTCGGACTCCATTTTCTTGCATGACACTTCTTTTGGTCGGTAAAAATTCATTATATAATCTTCCGAAGGTTTTGACCACTCTATCACGCAAATATCTTCTGTCTTTGTTTCGAGCTGTTTTTCTGACAGATCTAGATCGCCATGGTGTCTTCAAGTGCCCCCAAGGACAAGTTGTTCGAGAAGGTCATCAACCCCTACCTCGCGGAGGTGCTGCAACACCCTCAAACCATTGAGATGCGTGAGGGGTTGCTGCACATCCGCGATGTTGAGGGACCAAGGAGGATCGGAAGCATGGAGACAAGGCTCGAGGCATTGGAGCAACAAGTTTTCAAGTGCCAGGAGATGGTGGAACGTGGACTCGACTCCAATCATATAATGATTATGGAGTTCACCAACAACCACAAGCTGGATGACAAGAACATTGGGGAGGACATCTTCAAGCTTCACGAGAAAATCGAGCGCCTCCAAGCCCAGATCTATGACCTGCAAAACCAAAACTGTGAGTATGAATATAGATTCAAGAGGATGAGTTTGGCTGCAGATTTGAGGATCCCGGAGACTCGATCATCCTTCTATGATAGCGAGCCTATGCCTTGGAAGATGGACGAGAAGCCTACATCATCAACAACTCCATCACCACCACCTCCTAGGAAGGTAACATAAACACATGGGTATGGGCACTCCCCTTGGCAACTGCCAAGCTTGGGGGAGTGCCCCGGTATTGTATCACCATCACTTTTATCTTTACCGTTTTTCTTAGTTCGATCCTTTTGGTAATATCTTGATCTAGTAGAATAAAGTTTTAGTGTTATCTAGTTATTTACTTTGCTGTAACATCCCCAAAATTCTAAATTTTGGAATGTTATAATAAATAGATAGATTTGATTGTTTATTTGATTGTTGTGTGATTGATTGACTGAAAGTGAGTGAATCCGAAGCTTTTTGAAAGTTAAATGAGAGGGAATAAAAGGAATTTCCCAAACTTTCATCTTTGCTTTCTAATCTCCGTGAATTCAAATACTTTTCATCACGAAACCCTGGAGAGAAGATGACATGACTTCTTCCATTTATTTAAATGACAAGGGGTGTTGAAAATATTTGAATTTCATTTGGAAAATATTTCCAATTCTAAAACTTTATGCAACTCAATGATTTTCACGAGAGGAGATAAAATGACTTCTTCAAATTATATGAAATATGAGTTGGGAGTTTCAAAGAAACTCAAATTTAAAATCCATTTGAAATTAATTTTTCAATTTGGGTTATTTGAGTTTTATTCAAATTATTTTTTTCTCCAAAAATAAAATATATGGAAATTAGGGTAACATGATGCCCTACAACAGAAAATTGGAGAGAAATAAATTTGAATTAATTTTGGTATTTTTAAAATGGTTTTTATTGGATTTTATTAGGGCAGTAGCACTCTTTGAATTATCTGAATTTGTGTGTATTTTATTTGATGTTAGGAAAATGTTCACCATGTAGAAAATCTTTTTCTGAAAATTTTGATATATTACATGCCTATATAGTATATTTGTTTTTTTCTGTTTGTTTTTATTGTCTGTGAAAAATGTTTAAAAAAGAAAAAAAACTCTTCTCCCCGACTGGGTCGGCCCAGCTCCTGCCAGGCAAAGGCCCAACCCAGCGCGTCGCCCCTCTCCTTCCCCGAGCGGAAGTCCCGCTCGGGCACGCCGTCCGCCGCCGCCGTGGCCGACCCGGCCACCCCCGCGCCGCCTTGCTCCCTCCTCCACGCAACCCTCACCCCCCTCTATATAAGCTCCGCCGCCATCGCCTTTTCCTCTCTGCCGCACCGCACCGCCGCCCTTGCGCCGCATCCCGCCGCCGCCGGCGAGATCCACCGCCGCCGCCCCGCTCCGTCCCATCACCGTTGACCACCGCCGCCGCCGCCATCCGCCTCGCCTCGCCGCGCCGCCCCCCGACCCCTTCGCCGCCCTCCTGGACGACCGGAGCTGCCGCCCCGGCCGGACCCGGGCCGTCGCCGCTGTCCTGTCTCGCCGGAGACCGCCGCCGTCATCGAAACCTTCCGAACCGGTATAAAACCGCCGGTCCGATCTGGTTTTTCTTTTAACCTTGGTTTTTTAAAAAACCCTAGACTAGATTTGTTTTTTTGGCTTTATTTAAACAGCGAACATCCCCTGTTTAGATCTTATAAACGAACATTCGCTTTTTAGTCTTTTCCTTTTTCTGTTAGTTTTAGACAGGGACTTCTTTGTATATGTTTTATTTACAGTTTAGTCCCCGATATCAAAACAATCACTACTTTTTACTCGTTACTCCAAATCCAACGAAACCAACGCCCACTTCTTCGTTACAATCTCCTCTATCCAGTAATCCAACCCAAACATGTTTTTCAAATTTTAAATTTTGAATTAGATCAGATTTAGATTCAAACTTCGTTTGATCGTAACTTGAGTTCCGTAGCTCCGTTTGAGTTGATTCTTTCTGCAAATTAAAGCTCTTGACCTAAACTTTCTGATAAGGCCAAATTCACATAATTTTGGTACTGTTAGAAATTGTTTTAGTTATTTGCTAGGTTTTGAAGCTTTCCGAATTGTTTTCTTCTTTCTCTCCGACCTTTTGAGTGATTGCTTATGTGTGGTTACTATTGCTTGCTTACGATAGATTGACCGGAGTGTGACGAGTAGAACTATCAAGAGTTATGAGTGCGAATCATCTTCATCAACATTGCAGGCAAGTCCACACTTTGATCATACCCCTTTATCACCCAGTTTTTATGCATTAGTTCCAATCCTCAAACATTGCATGGTTAGGATGTGATTTTTAACATGTGGGTTGGGAAGTAGTTGATGAGGTAGAACCTATTGCTCTGTTACATTCAAACCCTTGGGAGTTACTTATCCGAATTGCTTATATTGCTATGCTATGCTCGTAGACGTGGTTTGGGTGAGTGAAATCTATGACAGATGTGAGATTGTTAATTAATGGTTCAACTTAAGGTGACAACTTAAATACACATCTGGGTGGATTGAGGCACCTGGGTATTCCAGCGATTGCCTGTTTAGGCACCTGGGTATTCCAGCGATTGCCTATTTTTCATTATGGACCGCCACCCAAGCTCAAAGGGATCATGAGATTATTCATACTAGAAACTTCCGTGTGCAGCCACAAGCTACTATGGGCTCTAGCATAGTGGATTAAGTCATGCGAACTCGTACAGTGGTAGACTAGCAGATGTAGGGGAAAGTAGGTGTAACGGTTTACCCGATCGTAAGGTGCTAGCGCTTCTGAAAGACTATGTCTCGGTCATCCGTTTCTCAAACACCATGTAGTGCGAGAATCCCAACGGAGGAGATCGAGTCTTGTGGGGAAAAGTGCGCAAACCTCTGCAGAGTGTATAAACTAATCATGATTAGCCGTGTCCCCGGTTATGGACATCTTGAGTATCTAGTACTTGGATTATCGTGTGAATCTCATCACGTTACTTAAATAATTTGTTGGGTTGTTAATGATTACTTTTAATTGGGATTGAGAGGGTGTCTACACTCTCAATGTTTAACAACCACCATGATAGTTAAATAAATTATATTCCTTTGCAGTAGGGAAAAATTGGCTTTTCGCAAAAACCTTATAACCATAGAGCTTTTCCACCAGCCATATATGCATGTAGTGATAGCCATTGTTCATCATTTCTCTATGGTGTGAATTTGCCAGTACATTCAATGTACTGACCCTCTGTGGCTGCAACATCTCATGCTGCAGGATTTCTTACGACGAGTAAGTGATACGTTAGGGTTACGATTTCTACACTCAACTTTGCCATTGGTGTTGATGGCAATCCACAACCTTGTTACTTCCGCTATTTGGATTGAGTTAATAGTATTTGCATTACTTTTACATGTGATTTACCTCTGTTATAAATCCTCGAGTACTATGTGTGTCAGCATACCGATCCAGGGATGACACTGAAGCACAGAGACTTGATCCATTCGGGTCAGGTCGCTACAAGATGGTATCAGAGCACATGTTGACTGTAGGACGTGACCCTAGAAACTGGCAAGCCCATAGGAAAGATTTTTCTCTAAAACTTTACTTTTCAAAAAGATCTTTTACCTCTCTTCTCTTCTGAGCTTACTCAAATATCCCCTTTTAGTGAGACCATACCCCCTTTTCCCTTTTGACCATACGAAGATTCGACTGATGAGACCACTTCAAGAAGTACAAGATATCGGACAACTAAGACCACTTCGGAATGAAGAGTATTTTTCGTGCATTTGAATAATGGAAACTACAACAGTTGAAGACTCAGAAGACTAGGAGAATTTGAAGGCTCTGTAGAATTTCCAGATTTGTATGACCTAGGAAAGCTACCCTTATGGAACTTGACAGACTATTGAAGTTGTCAATACCCGAGATCAAGGTGTATCGGAGAAAGACCATAACATGGAGCATGAGAACTCGAAGTTTTGAAAACCCTAAGGCAGGAGATATCAACTATGGAATGATAGCTCATGGAAATGACAAGAACAGAAACACGACTATCCATGAGGTTATCGCCCGCTTATGCTATTATCACCATGCTGAGTTAAGGATGCATTTCTTCAGAATGGATTTGATGGAAGAAGGCTGATGGAGCACCTATCAGTAAGATGAAGTTTTAACCTTAGCCGGTGTATCACCAGGATCTGGAGTAGTACATCACGAAGTTTAAGGTGGAGATCCATGAAGCCATATTAATCAAGGAAGCATTTCGTGAAGGACTCAAGAATCAGAAACTGAAAGTAGCCAACCTGGAGGGCAAAACCTCGAGATACCGGAGATTTGTCAGGAACTGAAGGACAGTATGACCATGGCTCATGCCAAGGATGTTGAAACCCAGAAGTTTGGAACGCAACTCCAGAATATTCAAGGATGTCACGAGAGACTTTGCTATAACAAGAGATGAGCTGGCAAAAGAACTTGAGAAGGACAAGCACGATTGGAAGAAGCCATCGAAGACAGGAACAAGACTTGAAGAGTTTGGCGACATTGACCTTTAGAAGACCAAACCCCTGTTATATACCTACGTTAGATGCAACGATTGTGAGCTGTCATTTGTTTGATGTTTTCCGACAGCCACAATAAAATCTGCCTTGTCAAAACTTTTGTTTGCATTGTGTGTATCCCTCTCTATCTCTCTTATCTCACCCCAAACCCTTGAACCCAATAGAGGATGAATGGAGATGAGCTTGTACTTTCTGGACCGATAAGTCAGTTGGAGACAGACCGATGGATTCAGAACATGGAGGATCACATGGAGAATAACCCTATAGTTGGACATGATATGACCCAGCATGCTCTTCAGTGCTTTGAAAGAGGTGCTGCTACTTGGTGGAGGATGTACCAAACTATCAATGGATGGCAAGGAGTAACCACTTGGAAAGAATTTAAATTGACTTTACCAAAGTCTCGGTTTGTGTCCCAGAAGTTGAAGCCTTATGGAAAGGATATGAAGAAACCTTGTGCATGCAAGATTTGTGGAGAAATAGGACACAACCATAAAGAACACAAGGATGAATGCCCTAATTGTGAAGGAAGTCACCCAGTTGAAGAATGCCCAACTAGGCAGATTACTTGTTTCTTGTGTGAAGGGACTACCCACTATCCTGCTCAGTGTCACATTTACCCCATGGTACAATGAACCATCCAACAGAAGAAAGAAGTAATGAAAGGAGCCCTCATGGAAACTTTAGAAGAAACTGTGATGAAGGAAGAGGTGGAGGACACACCTAAAGAAGACCCGAGTAAACCCTGCACTAAGTCTTGCTATTCATGTGGAGAATAAGGACACATCTCCCAAAATTGTTTGAATGGGGATCTAGTAGAATTCCCGACAGAGGAAGTAGAATATGACCCACAGGAAATAGAAGCCCTGATTGGAATGAAAAAGTCCAGGAAGAGAAACCGATTGGAGCCCAGGAGGGACCTGAGTCATATCACCTGTTACAGGTGCAAGGAGTCAGGGCACTACCTCAACAGTTGCCCAAAAAGGAAACCTCGATACTTGTCAGAAGTATTATGTTTTAGTTGTAATGGAGCAGGGTACTTTGCCAAAGAATGCCCCAAGGAGAAGGAAACTTGTGCTAGATAGTTGAGTTTGCAACAAAAGAAATGGAGTAGTAGAAGTGAGAACATTTTCTTTTATATTGAGGTGTTGAGTTGAGACAGGTAATGGAAAAGCGAGAGATTGTAATCATTTGAGAATGAATAAAGTTAGCATCGTTGGTACTGATATGGATTTTATGAGTTGTTACTCTATGAAGAAGAATTTTGGCCATTTTGAGGATATGAGAAATATGGTCTATGGAAGATTTGTGCATTTTAGGGGTGGTAGTACCCTATAAGAACCGTTGACACCTGGAAAAGATAAGGATACTCCACTGAGTGGATTTCGGAGAAAATGAATATGAGTTTTGTCTCGATATGTGTGATACCCCAAGAGTGTGTGGGATGAAGTTGGGGACCGTCAGTTGTTTGGACCAAATGTGATCAAGGAGTCAGAAGAGAATGTTAAGTTGATTTGAGATAGACTGAAGGTAGCTCAGTCCAGGCAGAAGAGTTATGTAGACTCAAAAACTCAAGGAGGTAGTCTATGAAATTGGAGACAGAGCATGTCTTCGTGTGTCCCCTCTGCGAGGAATTAAATGATTTGGAGTTAAGGGAAAGTTAGCACCAAGATTTGTAGGACCATACCGAGTTTTGGAGCGTATGGGAGAAGTGGCCAACAAGTTGGAGTTACCCGAAGGACCGTCAGGAGTTCATGATGTGTTTCACGTTTCCCAGTTAAAGAAGTGCCATGCAAGGATGGCCAATATTCCTCTGTAAGGACGCTTGACCCTGGAAAGGATAATGATGTTCCATGAAGTGGAGTATGGACTTCATAAGTATAAGTTTTTAACTCGGTATGTGGGATATCCCACGAGGATGAAGAGATGAATTACTATTGGATATAAAGGAGGTATGATGTTGGAAATAAGGATCAAGGGAAATTCCATGATTAGTCTGAGTAATCATGTCCTAGTTTGGTGCCAATAGAAGGAAGGAAGATAGTACAATTGGATGGAATTTAAGTATGCTAGGAGGCTGGAAGCTGGATGTTGGAATAATGACTAGTTGCCCCGAGGATGAGTTCAAGGATTTCAAGTGATGAGATGGGCCATACCCCACAGGCCCCAGGACCTGCCAAGAGGCAAACACCCTCTTGCTGAATGAAAAACCCTGGAAGGAGTTGCGACTTTATCAACCGATGATTTATAGGAGTTTACACAAAACCTTAGAGTTGTGAAGGAACGATAGATGTTTTGTTTGGCTTGCATAATCGATGGATTTATCCGAACTTGCTTCGTCGACAAGAGGAATTCTGCAGTGCTTGTGAGGATGACCGAGTGTTAGAATGTGAGATTCTCTAAATGATGACCCACAAGTATAGGGGATCTATCGTAGTCCTTTCGATGAGTAAGAGTGTCGAACCCAACGAGGAGCAGAAGGAAATGATAAGCGGTTTTCAGCAAGGTATTCTCTGCAAGTTCTGAAATAAGTGGTAACAGATAGTTTTGTGATAAGATAGGTTGGAACGAGCAACAAGTAACAAAAGTAAATAAAGTGCAGCAAGGTGGCCCAATCCTTTTGTAGCAAAGGACAAGCCGGAACAAACTCTTATAATAGGAAAAGTGCTCCCGAGGACACATGGGAATATCGTCAAGCTAGTTTTCATCACGTTCATATGATTCGCATTCGATACTTTGATAATTTGATATGTGGGTGGACAGGCGCTTGGGTGCTTTTCTTACTTGAACAAGCATCCCATAATTGCTAACACTCACGCGATACTTGTGGTTACGGAGTTTTAATCGAACACAGAGAAAGATAGGGGCTTATAGTTTTGCCCCACAACCTTTTACCTCAAGGGTAATGTCAACAATAATGGTTCATGCTCCCCTACATCCAATTAGATATATATATCATATTCTTTCCAACATGCTGAGCTTGCCAAAGGATAAAATGAAAAAGAAAAGGTGAAGATCACCATGACTCTTGCATAAGGTAGAGGATAATAATAAAGGATAGGCCCTTCGCAGAGGGAAGCAGAGGTTGCCATGCGCTTTTATGGTTGGGTGCATAAAATCTCAATGCGAAAGAACGTCACTTTATATTGCCCCTTGTGATATGAAACTTTATTATGCAGTCCGTTGCTTTTATTACTTCCACATCACAAGATCATATAAAGCTTATTTCTCCCACACCAATCAATCATACATATTTAGAGCAATTTTTATTGCTTTGCACCGATGACAACTTACTTGAAGGATCTTACTCAATCCATAGGTAGATATGGTGGACTCTCATGGCAAAACTGGTTTAAGGGTATTTGGAAGCACAAGTAGTATTTCTACTTGGTGCTGAGAATTTGGCTAGCATGAGGGGGAAAGGCAAGTTCAACAAGTTAGAGGATCCATGACAACATACTTTATCTCAGATATAAGAAAGACATGACTCATTACGTTGTCTTCCTTGTCCAACATCAACTCTTTGGCATGTCATATTTTAATGAGTGCTCCCAATCATAAAAGATGTCAATGATAATATATCTATATGTGAAAACCTCTCTTTCCTTATTACTTCCTATTAATTGCAACTATTGTTGAGGAAATCGTTAACTGGTAGCTGCTCGGTGGGCTGGTGAGTAGGGGATTAATTGTTGGGTTTCGTAGTAATTTCAAAAAATTTCCTACGCACACGCAAGATCATGGTGATGCATAGCAACGAGAGGGGAGAGTGTTGTCTACGTACCCACGCAGACCGACTGCGGAAGAGTTGACACAACGTAGAGGAAGTAGTCGTACGTCTTCACGATCCAACCGATCAAGCACCGAAACTACGGCACCTCCGAGTTCGAGCACACGTTCAGCTCGATGACGATCCCCGGACTCCGATCCAGCAAAGTGTCGGGGAAGAGTTCCGTCAGCACGACGGCGTGGTGACGATCTTGATGCACTACAGCAGCAGGGCTTCGCCTAAACTCCGCTACAGTATTATCGAGGAATATGGTGGCTGGGGGCACCGCACACGGCTAAGGAATAGATCACATGGATCAACTTGTGTGTTCTAGGGTGCCTCTACCTCACTATATAAAGGACTAGAGGGGGGAGGCTGGCCGGCCACAGGAGGCGCGCCAGGACAGTCCTACTCCCTCTGGGAGTAGGATCCCCCCCCCCAATCCTAGTTGGAATAGGACTCCTTGAGGGAGGAAAGAGAGAGAGGGGGCCGACCACCTCTCCTAGTCCTAATAGGACTAGGGGAAGGGGGGAGGCGCACAGCCACCTTGGGCTGCCCCTTTCTCCTTTCCACTAAAGCCCACTAAGTCCCATATAGCTCCCGGGGGGTTCCGGTAACCTCCCGGTACTCCGGTAGAATCTCGATTTCACCCGGAACACTTCCGATATCCAAACATAGGCTTCCAATATATCAATCTTTATGTCTCGACCATTTCGAGACTCCTCGTCATGTCCGTGATCACATCCGGGACTCCGAACAACCTTCGGTACATCAAAATGCATAAACTCATAATATAACTGTCATCGTAACCTTAAGCGTGCGGACCCTACGGGTTCGAGAACAATGTAGGCATGACCGAGACATGTCTCTGGTCAATAACCAATAGCGGGACCTGGATGCCCATATTGGCTCCTACATATTCTCCGAAGATCTTTATCGGTCAGACCGCATAACAACATACGTTGTTCCCTTTGTCATCGGTATGTTACTTGCCCGAGATTCGATCGTCGGTATCCAATACCTAGTTCAATCTCGTTAGCGGCAAGTCTCTTTACTCGTTCTGTAATACATCATCCCGCAACTAACTCATTAGTTGCAATGCTTGCAAGGCTTATGTGATGTGCATTACCGAGAGGGCCCAGAGATACCTCTCCGACAATCGGAGTAACAAAACCTAATCTCGAAATACGCCAACCCAACATGTACCTTTGGAGACACCTGTAGTATTCCTTTATAATCACCCAGTTACGTTGTGACGTTTGGTAGTACCCAAAGTGTTCCTCCGGTAAACGGGAGTTGCATAATCTCATAGTTACAGGAACATGTATAAGTCACAAAGAAAGCAATAGCAACATACTAAACGATCGGGTGCTAAGCTAATGGAATGGGTCATGTCAATCAGATCATTCTCTTAATGATGTGATCCCGTTAATCAAATAACAACTCATTGTTCATGGTTAGGAAACATAACCATCTTTGATTAACGAGCTAGTCAAGTAGAGGCATACTAGTGACACTTTGTTTGTCTATGTATTCACACATGTATTATGTTTCCGGTTAATACAATTCTAGCATGAATAATAAACATTTATCATGATTATAAGGAAATAAATAATAATTTTATTATGGCCTCTAGGGCATATTTCCTTCAGTCTCCCACTTGCACTAGAGTCAATAATCTAGATTACACCGTAATGATTCTAACACCCATGGAGCCTTTGTGCTGATCATGTTTTGCTCGTGGAAGAGGCTTAGTCAACGGGTCTGCAACATTCAGATCCGTATGTATCTTGCAAATCTCTATGTCTCCCACCTGGACTAGATCCTGGATGGAATTGAAGCGTCTCTTGATGTGCTTGGTTCTCTTGTGAAATCTGGATTCCTTTGCCAAGGCAATTGCACCAATATTGTCACAAAAGATTTTCATTGGACCCGATGCACTAGGTATGACACCTAGATCGGATATGAACACCTTCATCCAGACTCCTTCGTTCGCTGCTTCCGAAGCAGCTATGTACTCCGCTTCACATGTAGATCCTGCTACGACGCTTTGTTTAGAACTGCACCAACTGACAGCTCCACCGTTTAATGTAAAGACGTATCCGGTTTGCGATTTAGAATCGTCCGGATCAGTGTCAAAGCTTGCATCAACGTAACCATTTACGACGAGCTCTTTGTCACCTCCATATACGAGAAACATATCCTTAGTCCTTTTTAGGTATTTCAGGATGTTCTTGACCGCTGTCCAGTGATCCACTCCTGGATTACTTTGGTACCTCCCTGCTAGACTTATAGCAAGGCACACATCGGGTCTGGTACACAGCATTGCATACATGATAGATCCTATGGCTGATGCATAGGGAACATCTTTCATATTCTCTCTATCTTCTGCAGTGGTCGGGCATTGAGTCTTACTCAATTTCACACCTTGTAACACAGGCAAGAATCCTTTCTTTGCTTGATCCATTTTGAACTTCTTCAAAATTTTGTCAAGGTATGTTGTTTGTGAAAGTCCAATTAAGCGTTTTGATCTATCTCTATAGATCTTTATGCCTAATATGTAAGCAGCTTCACCGAGGTCTTTCATTGAAAAACTCTTATTCAAGTATCCCTTTATGCTATCCAGAAATTCTATATCATTTCCAATTAGTAATATGTCATCCACATATAATATCAGAAATGCTACAGAGCTCCCACTCACTTTCTTGTAAATACAGGCTTCTCCGAAAGTCTGTATAAAACCAAATGCTTTGATCACACTATCAAAGCGTTTATTCTAACTCCGAGAGGCTTGCACCAGTCCATAAATGGATCGCTGGAGCTTGCACACTTTGTTAGCTCCTTTTGGATCGACAAAACCTTCTGGTTGCATCATATACAACTCTTCTTCCAGAAATCCATTCAGGAATGCAGTTTTGACATCCATTTGCCAAATTTCATAATCATAAAATGCGGCAAATGCTAACATGATTCGGACGGACTTAAGCATCGCTACGGGTGAGAAAGTCTCATCGTAGTCAATCCCTTGAACTTGCCGAAAACCTTTCACGACAAGTCGAGCTTTGTAGACAGTAATATTACCGTCAGCGTCAATCTTCTTCTTGAAGATCCATTTATTCTCAATTGCTTGCCGATCATTGGGCAAGTCAACCAAAGTCCATACTTTGTTCTCATACATGGATCCCATCTCAGATTTCATGGCTTCAAGCCACTTTGCGGAATCTGGGCTCACCATCGCTTCTTCATAGTTCGTAGGTTCATCATGATCTAGTAGCATGACTTCCAGAACAGGATTACCGTACCACTCTGGCGCGGATCTCACTCTGGTTGATCTACGAGCTTCAGTAGTATCTTGATCTGAAGTTTCATGATCATTATCATTAGCTTCCTCACTAACTGGTGTAGGTGTCACTGGAACAGTTTTCTGTGATGTACTACTTTCCAGTAAGGGAGCAGGTACAGTTACCTCATTAAGTTCTACTTTCCTCCCACTCACTTCTTTCGAGAGAAACTCCTTCTGTAGAAAGTTTCCGAATTTAGCAACAAAAGTCTTGCCATCGGATCTGTGATAGAAGGTGTATCCAATAGTTTCCTTTGGATATCCTATGAAGACACATTTCTCCGATTTGGGTTCGAGCTTATTAGGTTGAAGCTTTTTCACATAAGCATCGCAGCCCCAAACTTTCAGAAACGACAACTTTGGTTTCTTGCCAAACCATAGTTCATAAGGTGTCGTCTCAACGGATTTTGATGGTGCCCTATTTAACGTGAATGCGGCCGTCTCTAGAGCGTATCCCCAAAATGATAGCGGTAAATCAGTAAGAGACATCATAGATCGCACCATATCTAGTAAAGTATGATTACGACGTTCGGACACACCATTATGCTGTGGTGTTCCGGGTGGCGTGAGTTGCGAAACTATTCCACAATTTTTCAAATGTACACCAAACTCGTAACTCAAATATTCTCCTCCATGATCAGATCGTAGAAACTTTATTTTCTTGTTACGATGATTTTCAACTTCACTCTAAAATTCCTTGAACTTTTCAAATGTTTCAGACTTATGTTTCATTAAGTAGATATACCCATATCTGCTTAAATCATCTGTGAAGGTGAGAAAATAACGATATCCGCCACGAGCCTCAATATTCATCGGACCACATACATCTGTATGTATGATTTCCAACAAATCTGTTTCTCTCTCCATAGTTCCGGAGAACGGTGTTTTGGTCATCTTGCCCATGAGGCACGGTTCGCAAGTACCAAGTGATTCATAATCAAGTGGTTCCAAAAGTCCATCAGTATGGAGTTTCTTCATGCGCTTTACACCGATATGACCTAAACGGCAGTGCCACAAATAAGTTGCACTCTCATTATCAACTCTGCATCCTTTGGCTTCAACATTATGAATATGTGTGTTACTACTATCGAGATTCAATAAGAATAGACCACTCTTCAAGGGTGCATGACCATAAAAGATATTACTCATATAAATAGAACAACCATTATTCTCTGATTTAAATGAATAACCGTCTCGCATCAAACAAGATCCAGATATAATGTTCATGCTTAACGCTGGCACCAAATAACAATTATTTAGGTCTAATACTAATTCCGAAGGTAGATGTAGAGGTAGCGTGCCGACTGCGATCACATCGACTTTGGAACCGTTTCCCACGCGCATCGTCACCTCGTCCTTAACCAATCTTCGCTTAATCCGTAGTCCCTGTTTCGAGTTGCAAATATTAGCAACAGAACCAGTATCAAATACCCAGGTGCTACTGCGATCATTAGTAAGGTACACATCAATAACATGTATATCACATATACCTTTGTTCACCTTGCCATCCTTCTTATCCGCCAAATACTTGGGGCAGTTCCGCTTCCAGTGACCAGTCTGCTTGCAATAGAAGCACTCAGTTTCAGGCTTAGGTCCAGGTTTGGGTTTCTTCTCTTGAGTAGCAACTTGCTTGACGTTCTTTTGAAGTTCCCCTTCTTCTTCCCTTTGCCCTTTTTCTTGAAACTAGCGGTCTTGTTGACCATCAACACTTGATGCTCCTTCTTGATTTCTACCTCCGCGGCTTTCAGCATCGCGAAGAGCTCGGGAATAGTCTTGTTCATCCCTTGCATATTATAGTTCATCACGAAGCTCTTGTAGCTTGGTGGCAGTGATTGAAGAATTCTGTCAATGACGCAATCATCTGGAAGATTAACTCCCAATTGAATCAAGTGATTATTATACCCAGACATTTTGAGTATATGCTCACTGACAGAACTATTCTCCTCCATCTTGCAGCTATAGAACTTATTGGAGACTTCATATCTCTCAATCCGGGCATTTGCTTGGAATATTAACTTCAACTCCTGGAACATCTCATATGCTCCATGACGTTCAAAACGTCATTGAAGTCCCGATTCTAAGCCGTAAAGCATGGCACACTGAACTATCGAGTAGTCATCAGCTTTGCTCTGCCAGACGTTCATAACATCCAGCGTTGCTCCTGCAGCAGGCCTGGCACCCAGCGGTGCTTCCAGGACGTAATTCTTCTGTGCAGCAATGAGGATAATCCTCAAGTTACAGACCTAGTCCGTGTAATTGCTACCATCATCTTTCAACTTTGCTTTCTCAAGGAACGCATTAAAATTCAACGGAACAACAGCACGAGCCATCTATCTACAATCAAACATAAACAAGCAAGATACTAATCAGGTACTAACTTTCATGATAAATTTAAGTTCAGTTAATCAAATTAATTAAAGAACTCCCACTTAGATAGACATCCCTCTAATCCTCTAAGTGATTACGTGATCCAAATCAACTAAACCATAACCGATCATCACGTGAGATGGAGTAGTTTTCAATGGTGAACATCGTTATGTTGATCATATCTACTATATGATTCACGCTCAACCTTTCGGTCTCCGTGTTCCGAGGCCATATCTGTATATGCTTGGCTCGTCAAGTATAACCTGAGTATTCCGCGTGTGCAACTGTTTTGCACCCGTTGTATTTGAACGTAGAACCTATCACACCCGATCATCACGTGGTGTCTCAGCACGAAGAACTTTCGCAACGGTGCATACTCAGGGAGAACACTTCTTGATAATTTAGTGAGAGATCATCTTATAATGCTACCGTCAATCAAAGCAAGATAAGATGCATAAAAGGATAAACATCACATGCAATCAATATAAGTGATATGATATGGCCATCATCATCTTGTGCTTGTGATCTCCATCTCCGAAGCACCGTCGTGATCACCATCGTCACCGGCGTGACACCTTGATCTCCATCGTAGCATCGTTGTCGTCTCGCCAAGCTTATGCTTCTACGGCTATCACTACCGCTTAGTAATAAAGTAAAGCATTACATCGCGATTGCATTGCATACAATAAAACGACAACCATAAGGCTCCTGCCAGTTGCCGATAACTCGGTTACAAAACATGATCATCTCATACAATAAAATTCAGCATCATGTCTTGACCATATCACATCACAACATGCCCTGCAAAAACAAGTTAGACGTCCTCTACTTTGTTGTTGCAAGTTTTACGTGGCTGCTACGGGCTTAAGCAAGAACCAATCTCACCTACGCATCAAAACCACAATGATAGTTTGTCAAATAGACTCCGTTTTAACCTTCGCAAGGACCGGGCGTAGCCATACATGGTTCAACTAAAGTTGGAGAGACAGTCGCCCGCAAGCCACCTATGTGCAAAGCACGTCGGGGGAACCGGTCTCGCGTAAGCGTACGCGTAACGTTGGTCCGGGTCGTCTCGTCCAACAATGCCGCTGAACCAAAGTATGACATGCTGGTAGGCAGTATGACTTATATCGCCCACAACTCACTTGTGTTCTACTCGTGCATATAACATCAACATAAATAACCTAGGCTCGGATGCCACTGTTGGGTTTCGTAGTAATTTCAAAAAAATTCCTACGCACACGCAAGATCATGGTGATGCATAGCAACGAGAGGCGAGAGTGTTGTCTACGTACCCACGCAGACCGACTGCGGAAGCGTTGACACAACGTAGAGGAAGTAGTCGTACGTCTTCACGATCCAACCTATCAAGCACCGAAACTACGGCACCTCTGAGTTCGAGCACACGTTCAGCTCGATGACGATCCCCGGACTCCGATCCAGCAAAGTGTCGGGGAAGAGTTCCGTCAGCACGACGGCGTGGTGACGATCTTGATGCACTACAGCAGCAGGGCTTCGCCTAAACTCCGCTACAGTATTATCGAGGAATATGGTGGCTGGGGGCACCGCACACGGCTAAGGAATAGATCACGTGGATCAACTTGTGTGTTCTAGGGTGCCTCTACCTCAGTATATAAAGGACTAGAGGGGGGAGGCTGGCCGGCCACAGGAGGCGCGCCAGGAGAGTCCTACTCCCTCTGGGAGTAGGATTCCCCCCCCCCAATCCTAGTTGGAATAGGACTCCTTGAGGGGGGAAAGAGAGAGAGGGGCCGGCCACCTCTCCTAGTCCTAATAGGACTAGGGGAAGGGGGGAGGCGCACAGCCACCTTGGGCTGCCCCTTTTTCCTTTCCACTAAAGCCCACTAAGGCCCATATAGCTCCCGGGGGGTTCCGGTAACCTCCCGGTACTCCGGTAAAATCCCGATTTCACCCGGAACACTTCCGATATCCAAACATAGGCTTCCAATATAGCAATCTTTATGTCTCGACCATTTCGAGACTCCCCGTCATGTCCGTGATCACATCCGGGACTCCGAACAACCTTCGGTACATCAAAATGCATAAACTCATAATATAACTGTCATCGTAACCTTAAGCGTGCGGACCCTACGGGTTCGAGAACAATGTAGGCATGACCGAGACATGTCTCTGGTCAATAACCAATAGCGGGACCTGGATGCCCATATTGGCTCCTACATATTCTACGAAGATCTTTATCGGTCAGACCGCATAACAACATACGTTGTTCCCTTTGTCATCGGTATGTTACTTTCCCGAGATTCGATCGTCGGTATCCAATAGCTAGTTCAATCTCGTTAACGGCAAGTCTCTTTACTCGTTCTGTAATACATCATCCCGCAACTAACTCATTAGTTGCAATGCTTGCAAGGCTTATGTGATGTGCATTACTGAGAGGGCCCAGAAATACACCAACCCAATCGGAGACACCTGTAGTATTCCTTTATAATCACCCAGTTACGTTGTGACGTTTGGTAGTACCCAAAGTGTTCCTCCGGTAAACGGGAGTTGCATAATCTCATAGTTACAGGAACATGTATAAGTCACGAAGAAAGCAATAGCAACATACTAAACGATCGGGTGCTAAGCTAATGGAATGGGTCATGTCAATCAGATCATTCTCTTAATGATGTGATCCCGTTAATCAAATAACAACTCATTGTTCATGGTTAGGAAACATAACCATCTTTGATTAACGAGCTAGTCAAGTAGAGGCATACTAGTGACACTTTGTTCGTCTATGTATTCACACATGTATTATGTTTCCGGTTAATACAATTCTAGCATGAATAATAAACATTTATCATGATTACAAGGAAATAAATAATAACTTTATTATTGCCTCTAGGGCATATTTCCTTCATTAATAGGCTAATCGGCAAGTTAATCAGCCATTTAATCAATTAATCGGATGATTTATCGGGTAATTGGCTACTTGGGGACCCTATCAGTAGGGATTAATCGGCAAGTTAATTGGTTAATCGGATGAATTCTTGAACAGGGATTGCAACAATGACCAAAGCTATGTCTGCCAACTCCCAACAACTTTTAATCATCATACTCTTTCTATGTGAAGTCATTACTCTCAATAAGATCAATATGAACTTTTTGTTTTTCATTCTTTTTCTATTTTCTTTTATTCACCCAAGATCATGGCAAAATAATCAAGCCCTGGACTCAACACTAATCTTTATTATATATAACTCACGGACTCGATTACATAGAGGGATCATAAAGCAAAACTCAAAACTAGATCATGCCATAAACTTTATTCTACTAGATCAAGATACTACTAATAGGATCGAACTAAGAAAAACGGTAAAGATAGGAGTTGTGATTGTGATACGATACCGGGGCACCTCCCCCAAGCTTGGCAGTTGCCAAGGGGAGTGCCCATACCCATGTGATTATGTCTCCTTCTTTGTTGTCGGTGTAATATTCTTGGCGATGATTCCCCTCCAGGATGCGGTTCTCCTCCTCGAGCTTATGGACTTGCTGTTTGAGGTCCATTATTTCCTTACGAAGCTTTCCTATGATAGCTAAAGCTCCTTGCACCCAAGGGTGTTGCATAGTTGCGGGAGAACAAGTGACACTCCTCTTCATATTTTCATAATAAAGAAATCTAACATTAGAAGGGATAACCGAGTTTGGAATAGCTGAGCTCTGTAGTTCCCCCATCGTGAACCCAACTCGGAGGCGAGAGGTGACTTCTTGATCCTCCATGGCATCTACTCTCATTAAGTCAGCCTCCATCTCTTCCTCTGTTGCTGGCCCAAAGTGGTCAGCGTCGCTGTTTGCCCTTGGTTCCGGTGCTGGATTGGATACCCGGCTCTCCCCGATTGACTCTTGAGAAGACATCTTGTTCTAATCTGCAGCAGCAACAACTCGAAAACTAAAACAGAGGAAATTTGCGTGATACGGGAATCAAAAGCTTCGAGAGAATATATAATGAATTTTTACCGACCAAAATATGTAACGTGCAAGAAAACGGAGTCCGGAAGGCACACGAGGTGCTCACGAGGTAGGGAGCGCGCCCACCACCCTCGTGGGGCCCTCGTGTCCTTCCCGGACTGCTACTTATTTTTCTATTTTTCTAAATATTCCAAAACGGAGAAATATTGCCTAAAAAATTGTTTTGGAGTCGGTTTACTTACCGTACCACATGCGTATTCCTTTTTGGAGTCTGAAACGCTCCGGAAAGTGTCTCTTATGTATTCCTCCGGGGTTACGGTTTCAATAATATTGGTTTCAAAAATTATGGGATTACCTGAGATATAATGTTTGATTCTTTGACTGTTTACCACTTTCGGATTTGTGCCCTCGAAGTTGTTGATCTTTATGGCACCGGAACGATAGACCTCCTCGATAACATAGGGGCCTTCCCATTTAGAGAGAAGTTTTCCTGCAAAAAATCTTAAACGAGAATTGTATAGCAATACATAGTCACCTACATTAAACTCACGCTTTTGTATCCTTTTGTCATGCCATCTTTTAACTTTTTCTTTAAACAACTTGGCATTTTCATAAGCTTGGGTTCTCCATTCATCAAGTGAACTAATATCAAATAACCTCTTTTCACCGGCAAGTTTAAAATCATAGTTGAGCTCTTTAATAGCCCAATATGCCTTATGTTCTAGTTCGAGAGGTAAGTGACATGCTTTTCCATAAACCATTTCATATGGAGACATACCCATAGGATTTTTGTATGCAGTTCTATAAGCCCACAATGCATCATCAAGTTTTTTGGACCAATTCTTTCTAGTCCTATTAATAGTCTTTTGCAAAATTAATTTGAGCTCTCTATTGCTCAACTCTACTTGACCACTAGACTGTGGGTGATAAGGAGATGCAATTCTATGATTAACATCATTTTTAGCAAGCATTTTACGGAAAGCACCATGAATAAAGTGTGAACCACCATCAGTCATTAAATATCTAGGGACTCCAAACCTCGGAAAAACAACTTCTTTAAGCATTTTAATAGAAGTGTTATGATCAGCACTACTAGTTGGAATAGCTTCTACCCACTTAGTAATGTAATCAACAGCAACTAGAATATGTGTGTATCCATTAGAGGCAGGAAAAGGTCCCATATAATCAAAGCCCCAAACATTAAACGGTTCAATAACAAGAGAATAATTCATAGGCATTTCTTGACGTCTACTAATATTACCAATTCTTTGACATTCATCACAAGACAAGACAAACTTACGGGCATCCTTGAAGAGAGTAGGCCAATAGAAACCAGATTGCAATACCTTATGTGCAGTTCTATCTCCAGTGTGGTGTCCTCCATAAGCCTCGGAGTGACACTTGCATAGGATCTGTTCCTGTTCATGCTCAGGTACACAACGTCTAATAACACCATCTACTCCTTCTTTATGAATATGTGGGTCATCCCAAAAGTAATGTCTCAAATCATAGAAGAATTTTTTCTTTTGTTGGTATGTTAAGCTAGGTGGTATAAATTTAGCAACAATATAATTATTATAATCAGCATACCATGGAGTACTACGAGAAGTACTTATAACATTTAATTGTTCATCAGGAAAGCTACCATTAATAGGTAGTGGGTCATCAAGAATATTTTCTAACCTAGACAAGTTGTCTGCAACGGGGTTCTCAGCTCCCTTTCTATCAACAATATGCAAATCAAATTCTTGCAGCAAAAGAACCCATCTAATAAGTCTAGGTTTAGCATCTTTCTTTTCCATAAGATATTTAATAACAGCATGATCAGTTTGAATAGTTACTTTAGAATCAACAATATAAGATCTGAACTTATCACAAGCAAATACAACTGCTAAAAGCTCTTTTTTAGTAGTAGCATAATTTCTTTGAGCATTGTCTAGAGTCTTACTAGCATAATGAATAACATTTAAGTTCTTATCAACTCTTTTCCCTAGAACAACACCTACAACATAATCACTAGCATCACACATAATTTCTAAGGGTAGGTTCCAATCAGGTGGCTGAACAACAGGTGCAGTGACTAATGCTTTCTTAAGTATTTCAAATGCTTCTACACAATCATCATCAAATACAAATGGTATATCTTTTTGCAATAAATTAGTCAGAGGCCAATAAATTTTTGAGAAGTCCTTAATGATCCTCCTGTAAAATCCGGCGTGAACAAGGAAACTTATTATACCTTTGATGTCCTTGGGACATGGCAACTTTTCAATAGCATCAACCTTGGCTTTATCAACTTCAATACCTCTTTCAGAAACTTTGTGCCCCAAGACAATACCTTCATTAACCATAAAGTGGCACTTTTCCCAATTCAAGACAAGATTAGTTTCTTCACATCTCTACAAAACTCAATCAAGATTGCTCAAGCAATCATCAAAAGAGGAACCATAGACGGAAAAGTCGTCCATGAAAACCTCACAAATCTTTTCACAAAAGTCAGAGAATATAGCCATCATGCATCTTTGAAAGGTAGCAGGTGCATTACATAAACCAAACGGCATGCGTCTATAAGCAAAAGTACCAAAAGGGCATGTAAAAGTAGTCTTTGATTGATCTCTAGCCGACACAGGTATTTGAGAGAAACCGGAATAACCATCTAGAAAGCAATATTGTGTATGTTTGCATAATCTTTCTAGCATTTGATCAATAAAAGGTAAGGGGTAATGATCTTTCTTAGTAGCTTTATTTAATTTGCGGAAATCAATTACCATCCTATAACCTGTGATAATTCTTTGTGGAATCAATTCATCTTTATCATTAGGAACAACAGTAATACCTCCCTTCTTAGGGACACAATGGACAGGACTTACCCACTCACTATCAGCAACGGGATAGATTATACCTGCCTCTAGAAGCTTTAGTATTTATTTTCTTACCACTTCTTTCATTTTAGGATTCAAACATCGTTGAGGATCACGAACTGGTTTGGTATCTGCTTCCAAATTTATTTTATGTTGACATAGAGTGGGACTAATGCCCTTAAGATCATCAAGAGTATATCCAATAGCAGCACGATGCTTCTTCAGAGTTTTCAATAATCTTTCTTCTTCATGCTCTGAAAGGTTAGCAATAATAATAACAGGATATATCTTATTTTCATCAAGATAAGCATATTTAAGATTACCAGGCAAAGGTTTAAGCTCAAACACAGGATCACCCTTGGGTGGAGGAGGATCCCCTAAAATTTCAACATGCAAATTGTGTTGCAGAATAGGTTCCTGTTTAAAGAATACTTCATCTATTTCCCTTCTTTCTTTCATGAACATATCATTTTCATGGTCTAGCAAATAGTGTTCTAAAGGATCACTAGGAGGTACGACAATAGAAGCAAGACCAATAATTTCATCCTTACTAGGTAATTCTTCCTCATGATGTTGTTTACTAAATTTAGAGAAATTAATCTCATGAACCATATCATCCAATCCAATAGTAACAACATTCTTTGTGCAGTCTATGGTAGCATTGACAGTATTTAAGAAGGGTCTACCAAATATAATGAGACAAAAGCTATCTTGTGGGGAACCAAGAACAAGAAAATCAGCAGGATATTTAGTCTTCCCACACAAGACTTCAACATCTCTAACAATTCCAATTGGTGAAATAGTATCTCTATTGACAAGTTTAATAGTAACATCAATATCTTCTAACTCAACGGGTGCAATTTCATTCTTAATTTCTTCGTATAAGTCAATAGGTATTACACTAGCACTAGCACCCATATCACATAAGCCATGATAACAATGATCTCCTATTTTAACAGAAATAACAAGCACGCCTACCACAGGTCTATGTTTATCTTTATCACAAGGTTTAGCAATTCTAGCAGTTTCACCTTCGAACTGAATAACATGCCCATCAATATTATCATACAAGAGATCTTTAACAATAGCAATATTAGGTTCTACTTTAACTTTCTCAGGAGGTGTATAAGTTCTAATATTGCTTTTACGAACAACTGTTGAAGCGTTAGCATGATCCTTTATTCTAACAGGGAAAGGTGGTTTCTCAACATAAGAAGTAGGAACAATAGGATAATTATAAGTGACAGTCTTTTCTTCAACTTTAATAGGTGCAGCTACTTTTACTTCTATGGGAGGATGATATTTAAACCACTTCTCCTTAGGGAGATCAACATAAGTAGCAAAAGATTCACAGAAAGAAGCTACTATCTCAGAGTCAAGTCCATATTTAGTGCTAAACTTACGAAAAATATCGGTGTCCATAAAAGATTTAACACAATCAAACTTAGGTGTCATACCTGACTCCTTACCTTCGTCGACGTCCCAATCTTCAGAGTTGCGTTTAATTCTATCCAATAAATTCCATCTGAATTCAATAGTCTTCATCATAAAAGAGCCAACACAAGAAGTATCGAGCATGGTGCGATTGTTATCAGAAAGCCAAGCATATAAATTTTGAATAATCATTTCTCTTGAGATCTCATTATTGGGGCATGAATATAACATTGATTTAAGCCTCCCCCAATCTTGAGCGATGCTTTCTCCTTCGCAAGGCCAGAAATTATATATATAATTGCGATCACCATGAACAAGATGCATAGGGTAATACTTTTGATGAAATTCCAACTTCAATCTTTTATAGTCCCAGAATCTCATATCATCACATAGTCTATACCATATCAATGCGTCTCCCTTGAAAGATAAAGGGAAGACCTTCTTCTTAGCAAGATCATCGGGTATACCTGCAAGCTTAAATAATCCACAAACTTCATCCACATATATTAAGTGCTCATGAGGATGCTTTGTTCCATCTCCTGTAAAAGGGTTAGCTAGCAGTTTTTCCATCATACCCGAAGGAAATTCAAAAGGAGTTTCATTTTCAATAGGTTCAGTAGGTTGAGGAGCAACTCTTTGCTCTATTGGACGGGGTGAAGATACCCCGAACAAGCCCCTCAGAGAATTACTTTTCATAGTAACAAGTGACAGTAAATTTCAGCACACTATATAAATTTTTCCTTACCCAATTCCACCTACCAAAGGCGCTACACTCCCCGGCAACAGCGCCAGAAAAGAGTCTTGGTCACCCACAATTATAGGGGATCTATCGTAGTCCTTTCGATAAGTAAGAGTGTCAAACCCAACGAGGAGTAGAAGGAAATGATAAGCGGTTTTCAGCAAGGTATTCTCTGCAAGTACTGAAATAAGTGGTAACAGATAGTTTTGTGATAAGATAGGTTGTAACGAGCAACAAGTAACAAAAGTAAATAAAGTGCAGCAAGGTGACCCAATCCTTTTGTAGCAAAGGACAAGCCGGAACAAACTCTTATAATAGGAAAAGCGCTCCCGAGGACACATGGGAATATCGTCAAGCTAGTTTTCATCACGTTCATATGATTCGCGTTTGATACTTTGATAATTTGATATGTGGGTGGACCGGCGCTTGGGTGCTATTCTTACTTGAACAAGCATCCCACTTATGATTAACCTCTATTGCAAGCATCGCAACTACAACAAAAGTATTAAGGTAAACCTAACCATAGCATGAAACATGTGGATCCAAATCAGCCCCTTACGAAGCAACGCATAAACTAGGGTTTAAGCTTCTGTCACTCTAGCAACCCATCATCTACTTATTACTTCCCAATGCCTTCCTCTAGGCCCAAATAATGGTGAAGTGTTATGTAGTCGACGTTCACATAACACCACTAGAGGCTAGACAACATACATCTTATCAAAATGTCAAACGAATACCAAATTCACATGACTACTCATAGCAAGACTTCTCCCATGTCCTCATGATCGAACGTAATTACTCACAAAGCATATTCATGTTCATAATCAGAGGGGTAATAATATGCATATAGGATCTGAACATATGATCTTCCACCAATTAAACCAACTAGCATCAACTACAAGGAGTAATCAACACTACTAGCAACCTACTAGCACCAATCTCGGACTTTGAGACAAGAATTGGATGCAAGAGATGAACTAGGGTTTGGAGATGAGATGGTGCTGGTGAAGATGTTGATGGAGATTGCCCTCTCCCGATGAGAGGAGCATTGGTGATGACGATGGTGATGATTTCCCCCTCCCGGAGGGAAGTATCCCCGGCAGAACAGCTCTGCCGGAGCTCTAGATTGGATCCGCCAAGGTTCCGCCTCGTGGCGGCGGAGTCTCGTCCCGAAAAGTTCCTTCCTATTTTTTTCTCATCGAAAGACTTCATATAGGAGAAGATGGGAGTCGGAGAGCCACCAGGGGGCCCACGAGGTAGGGGGCGCGCCCTAGGGGCGGGGGGCGCCCCCACCCTCGTGAGCAGGGTGTGGGCCCCCTGGCCTTCATCTTTGGCGAGGATTTTTCTTTATTTATTTTAAGACGTTCCGTGGAGTTTCAGGACTTTTGGAGTTGCGCAGAATAGGTCTGTGATATTTGCTCCTTTTCCAGCCTAGAATTCCAGCTGCCGGCATTCTCCCTCCTTATGTAAACCTTGTAAAATAAGAGAGAATAGCCATAAGTATTGTGACATAAAGTGAAATAACAGTCCATAATGCGATAAATATCGAAATAAAAGCATGATGCAGAATGGACGTATCACTAAACCGTATACAAGTTCATGATTTGGGTGCGGGATGGATTGATCACCATACCGACTTACTCTTATTATTCGCCTTGCTATATGGGATGGTAAATCTGAGTGACTTGCCTATAGTAGAGAGACGACGATATTAAACCTTGTTTAAACCTTAGAAGGGTGTAGCAAATTTTCCCTTGTACAAGGCAGTTTTGCCAACCGTAGGTTATACGATAAGGATCAACCCAGACCCATTTCCTGCAGGAGAAACCATAAATTGTTGACCACCATGAGATATCGATAGTTGTTTAGTATTGGCGTCAGACCCGTCAGCTAAGAAGACCCAGTCTCAGAATAACCTTACCAGAATGAAAAGGACAGAAGTGTTGAGGAAAAGGTTATGCCACTACCGGAAGAGCCCATAGAAGGAATTTTCCCGAGAATCTAAGAAGACCGGCCCTGTCAAGAATAAGGATGGAGTATATAAGCATGGATGGGGCCATAACGATGTTTCTAAGGGTGGTAGCACCCGAGACCCGGAGAGATTGATGGAAGACCCCAAACCCAACCTAATTCTTTCTAGCCTCTCCGAATCTCGAGGACGAGATTCATTTTAAGGGTGGTAGGTTTGTAACATCCCCAGAATTCTAAATTTTGGAATGATATAATAAATGGATAGATTTGATTGCTTATTTGATTGTTGTGTGATTGATTGACTGAAAGTGAGTGAATCCGAAGCTTTTTGAAAGTTAAATGAGAGGGAATAAAAGGACTTTCCCAAACTTTCATCTTTGCTTTCTAATCTCCGCGAATTCAAATACTTTTCATCACAAAACCCTGGAGAGAAGATGACATGACTTCTTCCATTTATTTAAAAGACAAGGGGTGTTGAAAATATTTGAATTTCATTTGGAAAATATTTCCAATTCTGAAACTTTATGCAACTCAATGATTTTCACGAGAGGAGATAAAATGACTTCTTCAAATTATATGAAATATGAGTTGGGAGTTTCAAAGAAACTCAAATTTAAAATCCATTTGAAATTAATTTTTCAATTTGGGTTATTTGAGTTTTATTCAAATTATTTTTTCTCCAACAATAAAATATATGGAAATTAGGGTAACATGATTCCCTACAAGAGAAAATTGGGGAGAAATAAATTTGAATTAATTTTGGTATTTTTAAAATGGTTTTTATTGGGTTTTATTAGGGCAGTAGCACTCTTCGAATTATCTGAATTTGTGTGTATTTTATTTGATGTTGGGAAAATGTTCATCGTGTAGAAAATCTTTTTCTGAAAATTTTGATATATTACATGCCTATATAATATATTTGTTTTTTCTGTTTGTTTTTATTGTCTGTGAAAAATGTTTTAAAACAAACTCTTCGCCCCAACTGGGCCGGCCCAGCTCCTGCCAGGCCAAGGCCCTGCCCAGCGCGTCGCCCCTCTCCTTCCCCGAGCGAAAGTCCCGCTCGGGCACGCCGTCCGCCGCCGCCGTGGCCGACCCGGCCACCCCCGCGCCGCCTTGCCCCCTCCTCCACGCAACCCTCGCCCCGCTCTATATAAGCTCCGCCGCCACCGCCTTTTCCTCTCAGCCGCACCGCACCGCCGCCCTTGCGCCGCATCCGGCCGCCGCCGGCGAGATCCACCACCGCCGCCCCGCTCCGTCCCGTCACCGTTGACCACCGCCGACGCCGCCATCCGCCTCGCCTTGCCGCGCCGCCCCTCCCCGACCCCTTCGCCGCCCTCCTGGACGACCGGAGCCGCCGCCCCGGCCGGACCCGAGCCACCGCCGCCGTCCTGCCTCACCGGAGACCGCCGCCGTCGTCGAAACCTTCCGAACCGGCATAAACCGCCGGTCCGATCCAATTTTTCTTTTAACCTCGTATTTTTTAAAAACCCTAGACTAGATTTGTTTTTTGGTTTTATTTAAACAACGAACGTCCCCTGTTTAGATATTATAAACGAACGTTCGCTTTTTAGTCTTTTCCTTTTTCTGTTAGTTTTAGACAGGGACTTCTTTGTAGATGTTTTATTTACAGTTTAGTCCCTCATCTCAAAACAATCACTACTTTTTACTCGTTAGTCCAAATCCAACGAAACCAACGCCCACTTCTTCGTTACGATCTCCTCTATCCAGGAATCCAAGCCAAACATGTTTTTAAAATTTTAAGTTTTGAATTAGATCGAATTTAGATTCAAACTTCGTTTGATCATAACTTGAGTTTCGTAGCTCCGTTTGAGTTGATTCTTTCTGCAAATTAAAGCTCTTGACCTAAAATTTCTAATAAGGCCAAATTCACATAATTTTGGTACTGTTAGAAATTGTTTTATGTTGCAAGAGTTATTTGCTGGGTTTTGAAGCTTTCCGAATTGTTTTCTTCTTTCTCTCCGACCTTTTGAGTGATTGCTTATGTGTGGTTACTAGTGCTTGCTTACGATAGATTGACCGGAGTGTGACGAGTAGAACTATCAAGATTTATGAGTGTGAATCATCTTCATCTACATTGCAGGCAAGTTCACACTTTGATCATACCCCTTTATCACCCAGTTTTTATGCATTAGTTCCAATCCTCAAACATTGCATGGTTAGGATGTGATTTTTAACATGTGGGTTGGGAAGTAGTTGGTGAGGTAGAACCTATTGCTCTGTTACATTCAAACCCTTGGGAGTTACTTATCCGAATTGCTTATATTGCTATGCTATGCTCGTAGACGTGGTTTGGGTGAGTGAAATCCATGACAGATGTGAGATTGTTAATTAATGGTTCAACTTAAGGTGGCAACTTAAATACACATCTGGGTGGATTGAGGCACCTGGGTATTCCAGCGATTGCCTTTTTAGGCACGTAGGTATTCCAGCGATTGCCTGTTTTTCATTATGGACCGCCACCCAAGCTCAAAGGGATCATGAGATTATTCATACTAGAAACTCCCGTGTGCAGCCACAAGCTACTATGGGCTCTAGCATAGTGGATTAAGTCATGCGAACTCGTACAGTGGTAGACTAGCAGATGTAGGGGAAAGTAGGTGTAACGGTCTACCCGATCGTAAGGTGCTAGCGCTTCTGAAAGACTATGTCTCGGTCATCCATTTCTCAAACACCATGTAGTGCGAGAATCCCAACGGAGGAGATCGAGTCTTGTGGGGAAAAGTGCGCAAACCTCTGCAGAGTGTATAACTAATCATGATTAGCCGTGTCCCCGGTTATGGACATCTTGAGTATCTAGTACTTGGATTATCATGTGAATCTCATCACGTTACTTAAATAATTTGTTGGGTTGTTAATGATTACTTTTAATTGGGATTGAGAGGGTGTCTACACTCTCAATGTTTAACAACCACCATGATAGTTAAATAAATTATATTCCTTTGCAGTAGGGAAAAATTGGCTTTTCGCAAAAACCTTATAACCATAGAGCTTTTCCACCAGCCATATATGCATGTAGTGATAGCCATTGTTCATCATTTCTCTATGGTGTGAATTTGCCAGTACATTCAATGTACTGACCCTCTATGGCTGTAATGTCTCATGTTGCAGGATTTTTTACGACGAGTAAGTGATACATTAGGGTTACGATTTCTACGCTCAACTTTGCCGTTGGTGTTGATGGGAATCCACAACCTTGTTACTTCCGCTATTTGGATTGAGGTAATAGTATTTGCGTTACTTTTACATGTGATTTACCTCTGTTATAAATCCTCGAGTATTGTGTGTGTCAGCATACCGATCCAGGGATGACACTTAAGCACAGAGACTTGATGCATTCGGGTCGGGTCGCTACATTTGCTTTACGATCCTTCTATGTAATCGAGTCCGTGAGCTATATATAATAAAGATTAGTGTTGAGTCAAGGGCTTGATTATCTTACTATGATCTTGAGGGAATAAAATAAAAGAGAAGAAATAAAAAGAAATAAAGAGATCATATGGATCTTATGGAGAGTAATGACTTCACATATAAAGAGTATGATGAATAAAAATTGTTGAGAGTTGACAAGCATAGTTTTGGTCATCGTTGCAATTAATAGGAAGTAATAAACAAAGAGAGGTTTTCACATATAAATATACTATCTTGGACATCTTTTATGATTGTGAGCACTCATTAAAATATGACATGCTAAAGAGTTGAGGTTGGACAAGGAAGACAACGTAATGGGTTATGTTTCCTTACTTCTGAAATAAATTATATTGTCATGGATCATCCAACATGTTGAGCTTGCCTTTCCCTCTCATGGTAGCCAAATTCTTTGCACCAAGTAGAGATACTACTGGTGCTTCCAAATATCCTTAAACCTAGTTTTGTCATGAGAGTCCACCATATCTACCTATGGATTGAGTAAGATCCTTCAAGTAAGTTGTCATCATTGCAAGCAATAAAAATTGCTCTCTAAATATGTATGATTTATTTGTGTGGAGAAAATAAGCTTTATACGATCTTGTGATGTGGAAGAAATAAAAGCGACGGACTGCATAATAAAGGTCCATATCACAAGTGGCAATATAAAGTGACGTTCTTTCGCATTAAGATTTTGTGCATCCAACCATAAAAGCACATGACAACCTCTGCTTGCCTCTGCGAAGGGCCTATCTTTTATTCTTGTCTTATACTTCATGCAAAGAGTCATGGTGATCTTCACCTTTCCTTTTTACATTTTATCCTTTGGCAAGCACAATGTGTTGGAAAGATCCTGATATATATAGCTAATTGGATGTGAGTTTTCATGAACTATTATTGTTGACATTACCCTTGAGGTAAAAGGTTGGGAGGCAAAACTATAAGCCCCTATCTTTCTCTGTGTCCGATTAAAACTTCATAACCATAAATATCGCGTGAGTGTTAGCAATTGTGAAAGACTAAATGATGGTTCAGTATGTGGACTTGCTGAAAAGCTCTTATTGACTCTTTCTGATGTTATGATAAATTGCGATTGCCTCAATGACTGATATTGGAGTTTGTTGGTTCTCAATGAAGTTTATGATTCATACTTGAAATTGTGATTGAATTGTTACTTTAGCATAAGAGATCATATGCTATATATATACATAAACACTATTCTGATCACGGGATCAGAATAATATTCTGATCACAACCTGACCTGCCCCGCTAGTAGTACGTTGAACTTCTCTGTGAACTAGGTTGAACTTCCGCCAACATTGCCCAAATGGGGCTTGCGATATATCGTTGGAAAGCTATGGACCTCAATATCATGACCCAATTTAAATTTTTGGCAAAATATAAGCGATTTAAGAGCAGTTTTGAAAACCGTTTTCTCTTCGAACAAAAAACGTGAATCGTATTTTCGATCGCATTTCTAAACCATTTATCGGAATAAGGCATATAATATGGCGTTGGAAATCTACTGCAAAACCGCTCCTTCCACGTGTTGAAAGTTTTCTCTAATTCCCTATGGTTAAAGAGTAATTTGAAAAAACGTAAAATTTCGTAAACCGAACAGCTGAGTTCGTTTTTTCGATGTCATTTCTAAATGGCTAATCCAATGGAGGCATATGATACGGCATTGGAAAGCTTATGAAGATGCACTACTTTTTCATCTTGAAAGTTTTTTCTAATTTTGAATGGTTTAAGAGTAATTTAGAAAATGGTGAAAGTCCTACCGAGTTCGTATTTTCGAGTTAATTTTTTAACCGTGGGTCCAAATGCAACAAATGATATGGCGTTGGAAAGCTTGAACAAATGCGAAACTTTTTGGTATGTATTGTTTCTTCCAATTCTTTACGGTTTTAACTCAGTTTCAAAAATGGTGAAAAACGTATTTTCGCCATAATTTCTACAAACTTTATCGGAATGGGGCAAATAATATACCGCTGAAAAGCTACGAAAAATGCGAAACTTTTTCATGTTGATGGTTTTCTCTAATTCCTAGCCGTTTTCAAGTAATTTCGAAAACGGCGGGATCATGTGTTCTGCCTTTATCGCGAAATAGATTCTTCGAAAATGCACCGTGTGAAGAACCTGAATTTCTCGTCGCGTGTACCTGAACTTCACTCTGCTTTTTCACGTGCTTTTTTTGCTCGTAGGTCTCCATCCACTGCTCGTAACTCTCTATCCACTCACCGAAATTGAGCAAGTGATATACCAGTGGAAAGCTGCCGTAAGCACATAACTTTCCCGTGTTAATCGTTTTTTCATACTCGTGATGATTTTAAAAGTTTTTCATCTGAAATTCATTCAGCGTAGTAGTTGAACTTCATGTTGTTTTCACGTTAAACTTCTGTGACGTATTTTCGTTTGTAATTTTCTTATCAATTCGTCAGTGTTACACAAATGATATTCTTGTTGTACAAACCTCTCTCACAATAATTTTTTAACTTTCTCCGACGGAGTACTTAAACTTATAACGACAACAAATTTAACCATTGCATTTTTATTCTTTTTTAATACAAAATGCACACCGTGTAGAATGTGAACTTCTGGTAGTTTATCAACCTGAACTTCTCTCGGTTGCGTGAAAATATCTAAGTTTTTTATAAATATTAACCTGAATTCCTTAATCCTTTTTTTGTGAATTTTGAAGCGCTCCATTTTTAAAAGTTGAACTTCTTATTATTTTATTTTTGAACTTCTTATTTCCATTCTTTAATAACGAGGAAAATATAAGTTTTCTATAATTATCGAACTTCTCCATCTTTTTAATATGGACTTCCTGGTTTTATTTCTTAATCTTTTTTTTTTCAATTTGAACATGGTTGATTCTTCAATACTAAGGGATATTTGAGTATTTTAATAACGGTAAAATGTTAGTTTCTAAATAAACATCGAACCACTTTGTTATTTTCGTTTGAACTTCTAGTTTTTTTAGAAATGGGGAAAATCTATTTTTAAACATTTTTAGTTGTTCCTTTTTTAATTTGAACTTCTTCGTTTTATACTTTAGTAACGTGAAAAATCTGAGTTTTTCATAATCTTTGGACTTCTCTTTTATTTTAATTTGAACTTCCTAGTCTTATTCTTAGAAAAATATGTTTTTAAATAAGCACCATTTTTTAAAAAAAATAAACTTTATACTTTTATTTTTCCAAGAAACGGAAAGAATTTGAGTTTTTGTATATCCATCGAACTTATTTTTTTTAATTTGAACTTCTTCATTTTATTTTTTCAGTAACAAGGAAAATATGACTTTTGTCATAAATATGAAACTTCTCTATTTTTGTAACTTGGACTTCTTGATTTATTTATTTCAATAAAGACAATATCCTAGTTTTGTAATAAATATTGAATTGTCCATTATTTCAATTTCAACTTCTAGAGTTTTCTTTTAATTTTAGAAACAATGAAAGTCCTTTTTATGATTTTGGAACTTCTCTATTTTTAAAATTTGAACTTCTTGTTTATTATTTTAGAAATGGTGAAACATCCGCTTCTAAGTGTCTTTTACTTTTGAACTGCTCTATTATTTCTGTTTGAACTTCCTATGATCTTCTTGATTGTCTTTAGTGATTGAAGAAATTTGAGGTTTTAGTAAACATTGAACCACTCCGCTTCTAGGTTTTTTAAGGTGTGTTGTGAGTATAACTCCCAACTTCGGTTGTCGGTGTATTTGAACTTATGCGATATTAGTAAAAAAATAGAGCCAATTTGCGCATTTTTTGAATCTTTTCTAAATGGTTAACCTTGAACTTCTCGACATTTTTCTCTATACACACCTTTTTTGTATGTAATAACTTTTCTATGTCAAATGTCTCCCTGAATGTATATGAGCTTGCATAAAAAAATGTACGTGAGCTTCTTTTTTCAATGGTGTTTTCTTGCTGACATGGCACCACATAGATCCCTTAATTTCCCTTTTGGCTTCATACGTTCTAATGCAATGGTTTTGCACGACATGCATGTTTATGAAATTACAGAAGTTAATTGGTTCGAGGTAAAAGGAAACACTAAAATAATTTATTTCCATTTTTGGCATAACCACCGGCACCTTAGGAACGTATCCATTTTTTATCTGCACTTGCTCGTTTTTTGGAGGCTCCACTGCTCTCTGCTGTAATTTCACAGCACGAGACTATACAATTTTTTTTTGAATTACTACAATCTTCAACCTGGAGTCAACCTTGGACTGCACAATCACGTGCAATCACATAAGAGGTTTTATGCATTCGTAGTTGGATATAATGTACAACAATCACGTATAATATGCATCAAACTTCAACCTGGAGTCACATTGGACTGCAAGACCAAATTTTAGAAACAATGAAGTAAGTAGAGAGGGGGTGGAAGGGAGATTCGTGCGGTCCTTTATTCGCTCCAGCGGGACAACCAACGTTGTTGCACGAGACCGGAGAGAACATCTCAGGCGAGGTTGATATTAGATAAACAAACTAACTGATATTAAGATAAACTCCACTGCTTAAATTATTGCCAATGATGATTTGGATCATTGATTGCTCTGTTGCTTCCCAGCTCCTCCAGGCTGTAGTCCATCGTTCCGTGCGTGGGATGGATGACCAAACCAAATAAAACTTAAATGATAGTTGGAGGCAATGTCAGGTCGCCTCTTAGACCCCCAAACTTGCCGGCGAGCAAACTATGCACTGCAGCACTAGTACCCGCGGCCAAACTTCCGAAAAGCGCGCACATGCAAACAAAGACCTACTAAAGAGCAAAGCAAAAAGAGCGCGCATGCGATGGCAACGTCTCGAACGATGCCGGTCACAGTTCTGCTACGGCCATTACTTCCACGAGAGCTTGATCTCTAGCTCATAGGAAATCTTCATCTGATCCATCGATCTCTCGAAAGACCCGGAGACAAGCCCGACACGGATGTCGCACAACATGTTGCGCTTTGCCTCTGGCGGCGCACGGCCAGGCGGAATGCTGCATGCTCGATCGATCGGTGGTCTGGTCCCACGATAAACTCCATTGGCGATTGACAGTTTGACACCCTCGACCAGTCGACCATGCGACCGTCAGAGAACACAAGAGGCACCGGGTCAGGGGAACCCAAGTGGAGAGCAAATTTCTTGAACGACATCGACGAGCCATGCTGCACCATGTTCGCAGTAGCATAGAACGGCAAACATCACTTAGCATCTCTCTGAATAAACTGGGTGCAAAATTATGGACAAATGCAGCAGTGGGAACCGGGCGGCTGAGGCGGTGGAGTCTTGGGGCTACATAGTTGAACGGCCGGAGGTAGCAGCGGCAAACGGCTTGAGTGTTGTTGCGGCCGGAGGAAAGGTAGGCTCGCTTAACGGAGGCTGGAGAAGAAGATCGAGCCCGGCGAGGAAGCCGTCCATGGTGAGTTGGAGATGCGTCGGCGAGGGGCGCATGCAGGCGGGATACGGCGTGACCTCCCAAGGCGTCTGACCCCTGGATGACAGCTTGGCCGGAGACCGGGGCCTGTAACCCGGTCCTTGAGGCGGCGGAGCGGGGACACGCGGCGAGCCTCTGCGCCCGTGTAGCCGGCGGGGGGGGCACGACACCGGCGACGAGGAGGGAGACGCTCGCCGACGGGGGGCTCGCGGGATGCGGAGGCTCTCGTTGGGAGTTGGTGGGGGCGCCTTGGGTAGGACAGCCGGCGGGAGGAGGCGCGCGGGACGGCGAGATCCAGGAGGGTGGCGGCGCTCGGGGAAGGGGATCGAGGGATGTCAGGGTAGGGATCGGGGCAAGCGGGTGGGGTGGGGTGTTTTTTTTCTGTGATCGGTTCGGTGGGGTTTTCGGGAGTTCGGAAACAGCTCGTCGCTCCTATATATAGGACCTGGCTGTGATCCAAATAGTGTATATATATATATATATAGAACAACACTATTCTAATCCGAGGATTAGAATAGTTATTTGGATCACGGTGTGCCTTATATAGCGCCCGAAGAGGCGTTCCCGAACTCCAACCGGTCAAAGAAAAAAACCACCGCACCCACTTCCCACGACTCCCTCCCCTACCCTCTCCCGAACCCATCTACCCACTCCTCACGGCATCGCGCCGCCGCCGCCGATCTTCTCCCGATCCACCGCCGCTGCCTACCCCGTCTCCTTCCAGCTCGCCGGCGCCCCCGCCTCCTTCTGGCCCGCCAGCGCGCACTGTCGCCCCCGCCTCCTTCCAGCGCGAGGCCGACCCACCCTACCTTCTAAGCAGGCCGACCCGACCAGCCGCTCCACCATTCGCCGGAGACGGCACCCCAATCGACCCGCCGTCCCACCGTCGGCCGGCACGACGCCTCGATCCAGTCCGCACTTCCAGCCCACTACGTCCCCACGCTGCCCTGGTCTCCCCCACCGTCGCAAGTAGCTACAGCACCGGCCATCTCCTGTCGCGGATCGGGCAGCCCCCCACCGCCACCCACAACCCGATGCATCGCCGCCCCGGCGGATCCACGCCGCTCCTCTGTCTCCTGGCCGATGCCCCTGGCTCATCCTGCTGCTCACCTCCTCACTCACATATGCATCAACAAAGACAGGTGGGTCGCTGCAGTTCACTTCGTGCCACAACAGCAGGGCGACTCTTCCAGGACGCATCTCACTTTTAACCGGCCCCAAATTCGCGCGCATGGAGGTGGTGATGCTCCAGTGAGCTCCTCCGTCCCCAGCCCGTCCCCTGATGCGGCCGCTGCACCACAGGTTCCTATCCATCGTGCCTCCTGTGTGCTTCTTCACACTTCACTTCTCTACTTCTTGGTGAGTGCACGCAAAATGTGCGCTAAAATGTCTCAGTGCACTAGTACTAGCTTTGTGTGTTCGTTTTCCCTTCTAGCTTAGCCCTTGTGCCTGCTAATTGATATAGCTTGCATTGCACGAGTGTTTTCCATGTGTGTTCTGCACTTTAGGTTCAAGTTCAAACAAAAATCATGTCTTGAAATAGTTCAGGTTCTACTGCCAAAGCGAGTTCAAAAAAACAATGTCGTGGAGGAGATATCTTTTTCTAAGATACTTTGAAAGCACTTTATGTGCTAGTTTTTAAAAAAGAAATGTAACAAATGTCCAAATGATAAACGAGCATGGAAACCTCAAGGTTCAGAACACTTTGCAGATTGGTAATGCGATAAAAGAGCATGGAAACCTCAAGGTTCAGATTGAACGTCTTCTGACAGACCTAATCCGGACATACGTAGTTCTCTGTACCTAAATATGAATTGAATGGACCAGGAAAGGAATCTACCGACCTTGATAGGTGTTGGGCATAGCAGTGCAGGATATTACCTTTTATTCTCAAGCTCACAAATCGCAGCATTGAAAAATTGCAAACAATAGAACAGAGAACATCAACAAATCTTGTGCTTTACCATTTCAGGTACACCCAAACTGAAATTGTGTGAACTTTTCTCTCGAGAAAAGGTAAAAAGCATTTTGTGTGGATGCATTTCAGGTACATGCTTCCACCCGGCCCTCTCCTCGCGCCTGCGCCCTTTGGTAGCCATGGATCTCAAATGGATGCATGCAGCAGCCGACATCCACGCGTCGCCCTGGCCAAAGCTCGCCGTGTCGGCTTCTGCGCGCTGCCCCAACCACCAGTTGAAGCTCTGCCTTGGACAACGCACATCGCGCGTCGCCCCAGTCTCCTGTCGGCTGCTGATGCACGTCGCTGCTGGTCTTCATGATGCGTCCCTGAACTTGCTCCGGCTTCAAGACCTCCACAGCGCTGCCGAAGCTCTGCCTTGGACGTATTTTGGTGAGGGATATAGAGATTCACGTAAGTTATGCTGAAGATCAAATTCAGAAAAACAGGCGGTTCAATGTTTAAATTATCTCCTTCGTTTCTGAATAATAAGTTGCATGCTCTGGTGGAATGGATTAGCGACGAAGAGTTTTACAATTTTCATGTTCAGCTCGATGCTATTTGTTGCCTAAATCACCCAGTATGGTGGGGTAATCTGAATTTCTATCCCTCTGTTTTTTGCGTGTGTGCCTGCTGTGCTGCCTATAGGTTGAAAACGAGCATTCACAGTGGGCTACATTAGAGAATAAATAATTTGGGCTGGGCTCATTGGTAAGTGGAGGCCTAGTAGTTCACAAACGATGCACGCTAGTGGATTTTGTTATCTTTGCAAGACTACTGGTTCACAAGCGATTAACGCTGTTCCTTGAAAAAAAAGAAGCGATGCACTCTTTTTCAATATTTGCACCAACACAAGTATTTCTAGCTACGCACGCATGTTTCTCTAAAAAATAAAACTACACGCGCCTGCCATTTTTTTGAATTGTTTGCTTACCACATGTGTCACGTGGTGCACACACGCATGTCGTTGATAGCTACTGTTTCGCAAATGAAATTTCTTGCGCTTAACATTTTTATTTTTATTTTAATCAATATGATCCATGGCATTTCATACATAAAAAACAATGGTTAGCAGTTCAAAAATTCATCACCCGAAGTTTCATTTTCTCGCTTCTAAAAATAAGCTTCATTTTCTCGCTTCTAAAAATTAAACATAGACGTCCAAATTAAAATAATAGGATAGTTCAATGGTTCGCCAATTACTAAAGAATAAACCAAGATGTTGAAATTACAAGAAATAATGGATCAATGTTCATTCAAGAAGTATAGAATTTTCCCATTTTCTTAAATAAAAACAAGTTGAAAAAAGTTCATCTAAAAATATTGTTTCATTTTCTAAACAATAAAACCAAGAAGTGCAAATTAGAAAGATGGTAGTTCAAATTCGAATAATGAAGCGGTTTGATGTTTATTAAAAAATTCAAAATTTCATCAATATTAAAGAATGAAAACAAGAAGTTCAAAAAATAAAAAACAAGAAGTTCAATTTTTTAAAATAGAGAGGTTTAAAATTTATACAAAGGATTTTCACCGTTTAAAAAATAAAAAAACTCTGTAAATTTAAATTTAAATAATGGATCAGTTTAATATTTATTAAAAAATTACGATTTTTTCCATTACTAAAAGAAATAAACCAAGAAGTCCAATTACAAAGATAAAGAAATTGATATTTACAAAAAAAAACTTAGGATTTCCTTGTTACTAAAGGAAAAAAATGAAGAAGTTCAAAATAAAAAAAGAGTCGTTTGATGCGTACGGGAAAACAAAACTATAAAGTTCAATTTTTAAAAAATGTTTGATCCTCATATATAAACATTGTTTTTCTAAAAATAAGACTAAGAAGTTCAAATGAAAATAACAGAGAAGTTCGAACTGTATATAAAAAACTCAGATTTTCTCATTATTAAAGAATAAAATGAAGAAGTTCAAATTAAAAAAAGGAACAACAAAAAAGTTTAAAAAAGATTTCCCCCTTTTTATAGAAAAACTACAGGTTCAAATTTCGCGAGTATGTAAAAATGATCAACACCGGAAAGTTGCGTCTTTTCAATAGCTTTTCATTGGTATATCATTTGCTCAATTCAGGTAAGTGGGTGGGGAGTTAAGGGCAAAAAACAGCACGTGGAAAATAGAGTGAAGTTCAAACAGAACTACTCCAGAAGTTCAACCTCTTCACGCAGTGCATTTTCGGAGACTCTGTTTTTGCGATGAAGGCGGATCGCATGATCTAAGAAGTTCAGATTGATAACTGCGAGAAGTTCACGTACTACACGATGTGCATTTTGTATTAAAAAAGAATGAAAAAGCAAAGGATAAAAGTTTTATTGCTAGAAGTTCAAGTGGTCGGCTCGAGAAAGTTCAAAATTCTTGTAAGAGAGGTTGAACAAAAAATACGTGACAGAAGTTCGAGGTGAAAACAGTGGGAAGTTCAGCTACTACACGGAATGCGTTTCAGATAAGAATATAAGAATAGAAAACAAAAAGGCTTAAAAGGTTTGTTGCAAGAAGTTCATGTGCTCCTCCTAGCATAGTTCAAAATTCATGTGCGAGACGTCCGTCGTTCATTTATATGTTTAAAAAAAGAAGCAAAAACAACATTGTTTTGCCATTTTAAAACTGCTCGCACGGCAGGAATTTGTAACACTTGTCTACATGAAAAACTTGCTGCTATTCATAAGCTATCCAACGGTATATTATGTGCTACATTTTGACGAACATTTTAAAATTTGCATGTATACCGTTTACAACACGTTTTTATGCATTCAAAAAATTCTTACTTATTGAAAGAATTTTCATAGTGAAAACAATGAGAAGTTCAAGTACTGCAAGGAATGCATTTCAGGTGAGAATAAGAGTATAGAAAAATAAAAGCTTAAAAGGTTTGTTGAAAGAAGTTCAAGTGCTCTGTCCGGGGAAGTTCAAAAATTCTTGTGAGAGAGGTTCACCTTGTATTTCCATGCTTGTTTTTTTTCATATAAAAATCGAATACGATTCTTTAATCAAAATATAAAAAGGTGAAGTTCATTTACCTGTTCAAAAAATAAAAAACACAACGCCTTTTTCTGCACTTTTAAAAACAACTCATAAACGAAAAAATGTTTGCTAGAAGTTCAAGTGCTCGGCGAGGAAAAGTTCAAAAAATTCTTCTGGGAGAGGTTTACCGTGTATTTAGATGTCCAAAATACATAAAAAATGATATTTTTTGTGTTTTAAAATAATTCTCTCAAACCAGAGAGAAGTTCAAAGTGATAACAACCAGAAGTTCATGTACTACATGGTGTGTATTTCATATAAGAAAAATACAATAAAGTGAAACAGAGTGAAGTTCAAACAGACATGCCCCAGAAGTTCAACTACTTCACGCACTGCATTTCTGTTTGCGATGAACGCATAAATCATGATCTCGCCATTTTCTAATTTACTTCAAAACAGCAGGAATATCATTTGTGTAAGTTCAAGTCCTCGGTCGGAGGAAGTTTAAAAAATTATTGTGAGAGAGGTTTGTACAAACGGAATATCATTTGTGTAACACTGACGAATGAACGAGAAAATTACAAACAAAAATACGTCACAGAAGTTCAATGTGAAAACACCAGGAAGTTCAACTACAACGCTGAATGAATTTGAGATGAAAAACTTTTAAAATCATCACGAGTACGAAAAAACGATTAACACGGGAAACTTGCGTGCTTACAGCAGCTTTCCATCTGTATATCACCTGCTCAATTCCGGTGAATGAATGGAGAGTTACGAGCAGTGGATGGAGACCTACGAGCAAAAAAATCACGTGAAAAACAGAGTGAAGTTCAGGTACACGCGCCGAGAAGTTCAGGTTCTTCACGCGGTGCATTTTCGAAGAATCTGTTTCGCGATAAAGGCAGAACGAATGATCTCGCCATTTTCGCAATTACTTGAAAACGGCTAAGAATCATAGAAAACCATGAACATGAAAAAGTTTCGCATTTTTCGTAGCTTTTCAACGGTATATTATTTGCCCAATTCCGATAAAGTTTGTAGAAATTACGACGAAAATACGTTTTTCGCCATTTTCGAAACTAACTTGTAACAGTAAAGAATTGGGAGAAACAATACATACCAAAAAGTTTCGCATTTGTTCAAGCTTTCCAACACCATATCATTTGCTGCATTCGGACATACGGTTAAAAACTTAGCTCGAAAATACGAACTCGGTAGGACTTGGACCATTTTCTAAATTACTCTTAAACCATTCAAAATTAGAAAAAAACTTTCAAGATGAAAAAGTAGCGCATTTTCATAAGCTTTCCAACGTCGTATCATATGCCTCCATTGGATTAGCCGTTTAGAAATGACATCGAAAAAACGAACTCAGCTGTTCGGTTTACGGAATTTTACGTTTTTTCAAATTACTCTTTAACCATAGGGAATTAGAGAAAACTTTCAATATGTGGAAGGAGCGGTTTTGCAGCAGCTTTCCAACGCCATATTATATGCCTTATTCCGATAAACGGTTTATAAATGCGATCGAAAATACGATTCACGTTTTTTGTGCGAAGAAAAAACGATTTTCAAAACTGCTCTTAAACCGCTTATATTTTGCCAAAAATTTAAGTTGGGTCATGATATTGATGTCCATAGCTTTCCGACGGTATATCGCAAGCCCCATTTGGGCAATGTTGGCAGAAGTTCAACCTAGTTCACAGGGAAGTTCAACGTACTACTAGCGGGGCAGGTCAGGTTGTGATCAGAATATTATTCTGATCCCGTGATCAGAATAGTGGTTATATATATCAAGATATTGCCCAAATGGGGCAATATATATACACAGCCCGTCTATTTTGATAATATTATCTGAATAGTTATTCTGATAACACTTCCGCACTGCATGCTCAACGCGAGGGCACTGCACTTTCTTTAGCAAGAGCACTGCATTACAGAGGCTAGTGAACTTCGCGTCGGAAAAAACTGTGCGTAGTGTTTTTTCGATACTGTTTTCGCTCTAATTTTTTAACCGTTTATTGGAACGGGGCGTGTAATATACCGTCGGAAAGCTACGGATTAGGTGCAACTTTGCCATGTTGAACACTTTTCGAGATTCCCCGCGGTTTAAGAGCAGTTTCAAAAACGGTGCGACCCATGAATAGGGGCAACGAGCGTTTTTCGCGTTTTTTTCTAAACCGCTCGTCGGAATGAGGCAAATGATACACCGTTGGATAGATATCGTCGAGGCGCATCTTTTTCATAACTATTGTTTTCTCTAATTCGTTATGGTTTAAGAGCAGTTTCAAATTTATCAAATCGCGGAATTCTGTTTTTCAAATATTTTAAAATTTTCGATATTGTTTTCGCTCTAGTTTTTTAACCGTTTGTCGAAACAAGGCGTGTAATATACCGTTGAAAAGCTATGGACAAGGCGCAACTTTCATATGTTGAAATGTTTTTGAAACTCCTTCCGGTTTTAAGTTAATTTTAAAAATCGTGCGGCTGACGACGAGTGGCAGCGGCCGTTTTTCATGAAATTTTTACAAACCGCTGATCAGAATGATTCAAACGATACGCCGTTGGAAAGATATCGATGAAGCACAACCTTTTCATGTAGAACACCCTCTCTAATTCTTTACGGTTTAAGAGGTATTTCGAATTTACCGAAATGCGGACACTCTGTTTTTGGCGACACCCCAAATCGACATGGGTACTTCATCCGACTGAAAATTGCACTGCATCGGACGAAAAACTGCACTGCATCAGACGGGTAAGAGATCTGCATGATTTCTTTTATTAAAACATAATTTTTTTCAAGGACAAGAATGTAACACCCCGGATGTAACTTTCCCAATTTGTACTCCAACTCTTGCCGTTTCTGGCATTAAGTTATATTTATTTCTCGGGTTCGGGTTTTTGTCTCCGTGTGTTGTTGTCGTTGTCATGCATCTCATAGCATGTCATCATGTGCATTGCATTTGCATACGTGTTTGTCTCATGCATTCGAGCTTTTTCCCTGTTGTCCGTTTTGCATTCCGGCGCTTCGTTCTCCTCCGGTGGTCATTTCTAGCTTTCTTTCGTGTGTGGGGATTAAACATTTCCGGATTGGACCGAGACTTGCCAAGCGGCCTTGGTTTACTACCGGTAGACCGCCTGTCAAGTTTCGTATCATTTGGACTTCGTTTGATACTCCAACGGTTAACCGATGGACCGAAAAGGCCTCGTGTGTGTTGCAGCCCAACACCCCTCCAATTTGGCCCAAAACCCACCAAACTCTGCTCCATATCCTAGAGCGTTCGATCACGATCGCGTGGCCGAAAACCGCACCTCATTTGGACTCTCCTAACTCCACTTATGCCTATAAATAGCCCCCCCGTTTTCGGATCTCGGATCTCTCCCCGTCCAACCCCCAAAAAAAACATCTCCGCGCCGACGGACATGTCCGGAGCCTAGCCGGACACGTCCGCCACCGCCCCGCGCCCAACCGGACGCTGCCACGTGGCACCGGCCACACCCGCCGCCGCCGGGCCCGAAGGCCCGTAGCCGGCCCCCGACGCCGCCTCCGCGGGCCAGAGGAGACGCCCGCACCGTCGCCCTTCTCCTCCGACGCCGGCCGCCGCCCCGCCACCGCTCGCCACCTCGCCGGGCCGGCGCCGCCCCACCGCCGCCGCCCGGAGCACGCCGCGCCGCCGCGGGCCACCCCCTCCGCCGGGCCGGAGCAAGCTCCACCGGCACCCGGTCCTCTCCACCGACCCCGGCCTTCTTCCCCGTCGGATCCGGCGAGCAGCTACAGTAAATTCGGCGACCTCGATTCCCGTGCCCGATCTGGATCTAGATCTGGAAATTGGACGGTTGACTTTCTCCTCCCGAAACCCTAATTTTTATGCATACTTTGACCGGCCGTATCTCCGCATCCGTAGCTCCGTATTGGGCATATAATATATCAAAATGTTCGCCTCGACGAGTACATCATTTCATCCCATTGCATCATTTTCATTTGAGCTCATCTTTATGCCCAAAATGCTGTTAGAAGGAGGCTTCGTGAGTTAATTGTCAGATCTGCTAGTTCATCTTAGACTTTTGTCATTTTTGCCATGATTATTGTGTGCATGCTATGCCTGTGAGTCCTTCATATGTTTTGTTAAGGATTTTGTCTTCTTTCCAGAGGTGCAACCCATGCATTTTTAGGATGCGTGTGGTGACTTGTGCAAGCTTGCAAAGTGAGGCACCCGGGAAATCTGTTTTCAGGGACTTAGTTGTTTTCACTAAGTCTGGGATTATTTAGTTCATGATGCCATATGTTCAGCTTGTTTCCTAGTGATCCGTACCTCTTTTGAGGATGATTAGTAAAGGAGTGTTGTTAATCATGTTATGCTCTATCCATCCATGTCTTTGTTTGCAATTTTGGAGTACCCTAGCTTGAGTCAATCAGCTCTACTTTTGCTTCGTGGTGAATCCGGGCAGATCGTCAACTCGTTTGCGATTTTGCCGATGTTATTGTAGTTGATCCGTGCATGCTATGCCATTGTTCTTGCCATGTCTAGCTAGCATTTTGTGCCTTCTTAATGGATGTATGCTTGCCTTGCCATGACTTGCACCATAGTGAGTGCATCGAGCTCATTTACATGCCTTCGCGAGTTATATTTCAGCATGTCCCAGTTTTCACCAAGTCTGGAAACTGATTGTGTTTTAGCTATGTTCATGTGCCTGTTAGTATATTTTGTGATCCCTTTTGGCCCCAGGTCACTTTGCGACTTTTGTTAATCTTGTTGAGTAGCTCCATGCCATGTTCTTGTCCTAATCAGGTCATGTATCATGTTGTTTTGCTGCTCCGAAGAGGGCTTCGTGATCTGAAATTTCAGACAAGTGTTAATTTCACTAAGTCTGAAATCTGTTTTGCATTTGCGTTTTTGCCATGCTTGTTTTAACCTCTTAATGGATGAATTGGCCGTAGCTCAGTGCTAGTCTTTTGTTAAGCATCTTGTGTGCATCCCTGACATGTATTTTGTTGTCATGTTTGGTGGCTGTAGCATGTTCATTTCGTTGCATTTAGATGCCTACTTGCTGTAAATCGCAGACCGGTGTCATTCTTAAAACGCTTGCCATTTCCAAACCGTAACTCCGATTCCGATGATCTTTATATCGTTTTCAAGCGATTTCATCTCATCTTTCCAGTGGCACCCTTGGAATTCCAAGTTGAGGCCAGGTTCATGTATTCCCTGTCATATCTTGCATTTTGCATCCCGCATCGCATCCCGCATAGCATATCATCATTTTGTCATATTGCTTGTTCTTGCACGTGGTTGATTGTATCCTTATTGCTTGTTTGTATTGTTTGGGTAGAGCCGGGAGGCGAGTTCGCTACCGAGGAGCCCGTTGAGTTTGCTTGTGAGGATCCAGTTAACTCTGACAACTGTGCAGGCAAGATGATCATACCCCCGAAATCACTACTATCTTTGCTATGCTAGTTTGCTCGCTCTTGCTATGCCAATGCTATGATGCCTACATTTTGCTTGTCAGCCTCCCAATTGCCATGTCAAACCTCTAACCCACTGTAAGTGCATCTAGTGCCACCCCTAGTTGGTTTTGGAGTATTGACGACAAACCTAGTTGAGGGACTAATGTGTTTGTGAGAATTGCAGGATAATACAGGTAGAAGTCCCTCATTGATTCGGTTTTACTACCAGAGATGACCCCTAAAATGTATGAAGACATTGAAGACAAAGGTGGTACATGAAGATATTCACTTTAAAGACTATGACAAAAGAAGACACGTTATGAAGCATATGGAGCTCGAAGACTTAGATCTTTCGTAGTTCTTTTTCTTTTATGTTGAGTCATAGGAACCACCGTACTGTTAAGTGGGGTCCAGGAAAACCAGTCAAAATGACTGAAGTGATGCCTAAATCAAAAACCTATGTCTTCGAGTGAAGACAATGAGAGCGAATCTTGTCCAGAGCCGGACAAGTCAGCTTTGCTTGTAGCCCAAGTAAAGTTGCCATGAGAGTTTGAAATCTGACCGTTGAGACACGTGTTAGTTCCTTAGTGACCCAAGGGTCATTTCGGACAAATCAGGTCGGGTTGCCAAGTGGCTATAAATAGCCCACCCCCACAACCATAAACGGTTGGCTGCTCAGATTTCAGTGCACGGCTTTTGTTGTTTAAGAGCAACCCACCTCGAAGCCTTTGAGAGAAAATTCCTAGTGAGGAGAAAACCCCTAACCACCTAGAGCTAGAGCAAATTGGGCATCACTTGAGTCTTCTTGTCTGTGTGATCTGAAGACTTATTACACTTAAGGACTGTGAATCCTCCAGACGGTTAGGCGTCGCGTTCAGAGCATCCAAGAGACATTGTGGATTGCCAGTGAACGAAGTTTGTGAAGGTTTGGGAGTCTACCTTGAAGAATTACCGGAGTGATTGGGCGAGGACTAAGTGACCTTAGCTCAAGGAGAATAAGGTGAGGACATGGTGTCCTGGACTGTGTGTTCAGGATTGGGTGTCCGGGACTGTGTGTCCTAAGGTTTAAATACCTAGCCGCTCCAACCAGACGTACAGTTGTCACAGCAACTGGAACTGGTCCAACATATCATTGTCTTCAACGAGTCATTGGTTTCATCTTCACCTCCTTATCTTACTGTTACACGTTGTGAAGCCATTGCATGCTTGCTTTATCTTTTGTCTTCACAACGTGAATGTATGATCTGTTTGGCTTCATAACTTCTTCCTACCTGATCCTTATTACACTGCAGCTATTTGTCGTCGTGCTTTCACTATATTGAATACTTGACCATGGCTGGCCTAGTGTAATCTAACTTCCGCTGCGTAGTAATAGGCATAATCTTCGCTGTTTGTCTTCATAACTTCCACGTTTTGAAGACTTTCATAAAAATCGCCTATTCACCCCCCTCTAGTCGATATAACGCACTTTCAATTGGTATCAGAGCAAGGTGCTCCCTTGTTCTGTGTGATTCAGTTTAACCACCTGGAGTTTTAGCTATGTCGACTGCAGGGATAATCAAAGTCTCCGCTACTTGCCCCGTCTTCGATGGAACTGAATATCCCTACTGGAAGAATAAGATGCGCATGCATCTTGAAGCTATTGACGTCGACCTATGGTATGTCGTCGAGAACGGCGTTCCCAAGGCTGGAGAAGGTGTCACTGCTGCTGATGTCAAGAAGTTCACTCAACTGGACTCTACTGCCAAAAATATCATCTGTGGCCATCTGACAAAAGGACAGTATGGCCGTGTGAGTGCCTTGAAGACATCCAAGCTGGTCTGGGACTGGCTCTCCAAGGTCAATGAAGGCGTCTCAACCCAGAGAGATCAAAGAATCAGTGTTCTTCGCGACCTCTTCAACCGATTCAAGCGAAATGACAATGAGAATGTCCAGCACACATTTGATCGGCTCACTGACATCACAAATGAGCTTCAAGCCCTCGGCGCCACTGAGATCACCAAACATGAAATCGTCAAGACGCTGCTGAGATCACTTGATAGTTCGTTTGACATCCTGGCCCTGATGATTCAAGAACGTCCTGATTTCAAGACACTCGATCCGTCTGACATACTTGAGAGGCTCAACACACATGAGTTTCAGCTTTCTGAGAAAAGAGATATCTACGGTCCAAACTATGGGCGAACTCGTGCCTTGAAGGCAAAAGCTGTTTCCTCATCTGAAGAAGAATCTGACTGCAGTTCTGATGATCCTGAAGACATTGGAAGAGAACTTGCAATGTTAGTGAAGAAGTTCCAAAAATTCACCAAGAAGAAAGGCTTCAGAAAATCTTCACGATCAAGCTCAAGGAATGATGAAGCTTCTGCCCATGACTACAAGAAGAAAACATGTCACAAGTGCAAGAAAACTGGACACTTCATCTCTGAGTGTCCACAGTGGGACGATGAGAACAGAAGGAAGAAGAAGAGCAAGGAATATGATTCTGACGACAAGAAGAAGAAGAAATACTCAAAGTCTTCTTCCAAGTCTTCATCAAAGTCTTCATCACACAAGAAGAGCTCATCTGGCAAGGCACGTGCGTTTGTTGGAAAGGAGATGGATTCAGAGGAGGAGTCCGCATCTGAGGAGGCAGAGGTGGAGTCTGAGGCGGAGTCTGATTCTGGCATTGCGAGTCTGGCTACAGCATACGTCGCCAAGTCCATCTTCAACACTGAAGACAATGACTGCATCACCGACACCGACGCAAATGACAAGAACGACTCCACTCCTACCTACTGCTTCATGGCACGCGGTGCCAAGGTAAACACACGCACTGCTCGCTATCAAACATCTAGTGACGATGACTCTGACTATGATTGAAAACCCAGCTACAAAACACTTGCTAAAATTGCAACTGAACAACAGAAAGCTATGGAACATATTCAAAAACTGTTAGACAGAAGCGATGATCTGTTGGGTGCTGAAATGGCTCGATCTGAATCCTTAATTGAAGACATAAAAAACCTTCACGTTAAGTATCAGGAACTTGAAGATCGTCTTGATACTCTCTCAACAACTCATGAAAAGCTTTCCTATGATTATCTTCAAAGGAAGCAAGAACTTGAGAAATTGAGAGCGGCTCATGAAGATCTTGAAAAGGAAAACGAGTCACTTCGCGCCGAACAGATCAGTCCCGCTCAGGAAGGATTTGAACCACCATGTCTTAAATGCATTGAGCGTGATAATGCTACTTCTGTTGCTGAATGTTCCACTCCTACTGCTGTTGCAATATCTTCAACTGTTGATGTGGTAACTAACCCCTCTGCTGAGGATACCACTGCTATTGCTGATGAGAATGCTAGGTTGAAGACATTGCTTGAAACAGGGATGTACAAAAGTCTTAAAGGACATCAGACATTATGTGATGTCCTCAAGAAGCAGATTCTGAACCGAAACCCTAGGAGAGAGGGTGTTGGGTTCGTAAGGAAAATAAATGTAGATGGCTCTTACTGGAAACCTGAGCAGTACCCCAAAACCACATGGGTTGCTGCAAAGGAAACTTCAGCAGATCCATCCAATTTATCTGGCTTCACATGTGCTAACCCCATTATTATTGATGAATCCTTTGATGCAAACTATAAACTGTTTAAGAATCAAAATGGTGAAGTGTTTGCCAGGTACATTGGTACTAACTGTAGGAATGGACCGCCTATGAAGAAGATCTGGGTTCCGAAAAGGTGTCTGGAAAATCTTCCTGTGAATGTCTTCATGACACCTCACTTGAAGAAGACAAACCTCAGACCTAAGGCTTCATACGGTCCAAAGGCTTCATACAATCAGAGGACTCACCTGAGTCACACTAACGCAAATGTTTTGCAGGGAAACCATACTCAGGCATATGAATATGAAAGCGGTTCATCGAACCGTCATGTTCATATGACCAAAAATTATTCTGCTTATTCCTATGAGTATTATTGTCCACCTGCAAAACTGTTTGCTAAGGCTTCAAAGCCAAAATTCTCAGATGCTGCACTTAGACTTATTGCTTCTAAGCCACCCTTGAAGATGTGGGTGGTTAAGAAAGCTTAACTCTCTTTTGCAGGGAAAGGTCTCCAACAGAAAAACAAAATCTTCTGATGCTATTGCTGGGGACCTTAAAAATCTTGTGGGGCGCAAGATAAAATGCCCAAATGGCATCGTTATGTACCTCGTTCCTGAATCGCATGCTACTTTCCCGATTAGTTCTAATCTGGATCTAAGTTTTCATAACCCGCTGGTTCGTCAAATGTTTATGCTTCACAATTCTCTTCATGAAGCCTATCCCCCTAACTGCACTGTAGGGTACGATACCAGCGACTTCAAAGTCTTCAGAATGGATTATTGACAGTGGGTGTACAAATCACATGACTGGCAAAAAAAGCCTTCTTATGGACTCAACATTACGTCCATCCGACAAGAGCCACATCACATTTGCTGACACTGGTAAAAGTAAGGTATTGGGTCTAGGTAGAGTTGCAATCTCAAAGGATCAACACATGGATAAAGTCATGCTTGTTGAATCCCTTGGCTTCAACTTAATGTCTGTCTCAATGCTTTGCGATTTGAATATGATCATAATGTTTGGAAAATATCGTTGCCTGGTACTAATGGAATCTGACAAGTCTCTAGTGTTTGAAGGGTATCAGAAAGGTGATTTGTACGTGGTAGATTTCTCAGCAGGGCCACAACTTGCAGTATGTCTTCTTGCAAAAGCTTCAGAATGCTGGCTTTGGTATCGGAGGCTTGGGCATGCTGGCATGAGGAACCTCCACACCCTTGCGAAGAAGAAGCATGTCATAGGCATCGAGGGCGTCAAGTTCAAGAAAGATCACTTATGCGGTGCCTGTGAAGCAGGGAAAATGACAAGGGCAAAACATCCTTCGAAGACAATCATGACTACTACACAACCCTTCGAACTGCTCCACATGGATCTTTTCGGTCCCACTCACTACTCAACATTTACTACTTCTGCTTGCCTCTATGGCTTTGTCATTGTTGATGATTATTCTAGATATACGTGGGTGCACATAATCCTTTACAAGACTGAAGTGTAGGATGTCTTCAGACGCTTCGCCAATCGAGCTATGAACAATTTTGGCGCCAAGATAAAGCACATCAGAAGTGACAATGGCACTGAATTCAAGAACACTGGCCTTGATACATATCTTGATACCTTGGGCATCACACATGAATTCTCAGCTCCGTACACGCCACAGCAGAATGGCGTCGTCGAACGCAAGAACAGAACACTCATTGAGATGGCCAGAACTATGCTGGATGAATACAAGACTCCAAGAAAATTCTGGACTGAAGCCATTGACACTGCATGCCATACAATCAATCGTGTTTATCTTCACAAGCTTCTGAACAAGACATCTTATGAGATCCTAACTGGCAAGAAGCCAAATGTCAGTTACTTCAGAGTATTTGGCGCAAGGTGCTGGATCAAGGACCCACACCACACCTCAAAGTTTGCACCAAAAGCACATGAGGGCTTTATGCTTGGATATGGAAAGGATTCGCACTCCTACAGAGTCTTCAATCTCTTTCATTACAAAGTGGTTGAAACAGTGGATGTGCGGTTCGATAAGACAAATGGTTCACAAAGAGAGCAACTGCCAAATGTGCTAGATGAGATTCCAGCTAGTGAATCAATCAAGCTAATGGGAACTGGAGAGATTATACCTTCTGAAGCTCATCCTGAAGAAGAACTTATCATCGCAGCACCTGATCAACATGAAGACAATGCTCAGTCTGAAGACATTCCTCCCAACAACAACACAGATCAGCAAGAGCAAAGTCTTCGCCCCGTACATCCTCGTGTTGCCAATGAAGTGCAGATTGACAGAATAATTGACAGCATCAATGCACCTGTTCCACTCACTCGTTCAAGGGCAACTCAGCTAACAAATTTTTGTGGGCACTTCGCATTCGTATCAATATCAGAACCCAAGAAAGTTGAAGAAGCCTTCATGGAACCTGAATGGATTCAAGCTATGCAAGAAGAGCTTCAACAGTTTGAACTGAATAATGTATGGGACCTGGTCAAGCGTCCTGATGCACGGAAGCACAACATAATAGGCACAAAATGGATATACCGCAACAAGCAAGATGAGCATGGTCAAGTTGTCAGAAACAAAGCTCGTCTCATTGCTCAAGGATATACTCAAGTGGAGGGCATTGACTTCGATGAAACATTTGCCCCTCTGGCTAGGCTTGAAGCCATACGCATACTGCTGGCCTATGCAAATCATCATAACATACTTCTATATCAAATGGATGTGAAAAGTGCCTTTCTCAATGGCAAGATTGAAGAAGAAGTGTATGTTGCACAACCGCCTGGCTTTGAAAATCCAAAACATCCTGACATGGTGTACAAGCTCAACAAGGCACTGTATGGCCTCAAACAAGCCCCCAGGGCCTGGTATGACACACTCAAATACTTTCTGAAGAGGAAAGGCTTCATACCTGGTTCCCTGGATCCCACTCTTTTCACGAAGACATATGATGGTGAACTGTTTGTGTGCCAAATATATGTGGATGACATTATCTTCGGCTGCACCAATCAGAAGTACAGTGAAGAGTTTGGATATATGATGCAAGAGCAATATCAGATGTCCATGATGGGGGAGCTGAAGTTCTTCCTTGGTCTTCAAATACGACAACAACGCAATGGCATCTTCATATCTCAAGAGAAGTATTTCAAAGATTGCCTGAAGAAGTTCGGTATGCAAGACTGCAAAGGCTTCACAACACCAATGCCAGCCAAACATCATCTAGGTCCTGACGACAATGGTAAAGAGTTCGATCAAAAGGTATACCGCTCCATGATTGGTTCTTTGCTTTATTTATGTGCATCTAGGCCAGATATTATGCTTAGTATTTGCATGTGTGCTCGATTTCAAGCGGCACCAAAGGAGTCGCATCACTTAGCTGTGAAGCGAATTCTTCGATATTTGGCTCACACCCCAACTCTAGGATTATGGTATCCCAAGGGCTCAGAGTTTGATTTGGTTGGATTTTCGGATGCTGATTATGCTGGTGACAAAGTTGATCGCAAGTCTACATCAGGCACATGTCATTTTCTGGGACGATCACTTGTATGTTGGTCTTCAAAGAAGCAGAACTGTGTATCTCTCTCCACTGGTGAATCTGAATACATTGCTGCTGGATCTTGCTGCGCTCAGCTTCTGTGGATGAAGCAAACACTCAAGGACTATGGCATTCATCTGAAGCAAGTGCCACTTTACTGCGACAACGAAAGCGCCATCAAGATTGCCAACAACCCAGTTCAGCACTCGAAGACAAAGCACATTGAAATTCGTCATCACTTTCTCAGAGATCATGTTGTGAAGGAAGACATTGATATCATACACGTCAACACTGAAGAACAATTGACAGATATCTTCACCAAGCCCTTGGATGAGAAGAGGTTTTGCAAGTTACGGTGTGAGCTAAATATCCTGGAATCCTCAAATGTCCTGTGATCAGGCACACATCCTAACACTTATGCATATGAGACTTAGATGTGCAACACACAAAGTAAAGTATATCTTCAATCAATGAAGACATACATTCTAAGTGTGAATACATTAATGTGGAATTTGACTTTGGAGCGCCACGATAATTGTGCGCCGTGTCTGGGTCTAATACTTCCTATACCGTGGGTAACTCCACCACCAAACGTTCAATTTTGAAGTGTTTCACTCATGGCGTTACCTTGAAATATCTTCACATTTGGTTTGGCTTCGGACTCAACATGTCTTCATGATTATCTTCACTACGTTGATTATATAGATATATATACTAGTGTTCTGTCCTCTACAGCATTCACTTATAGCTATGTCTTCTTGGTTGAATCTTTTGAACTAAGTGAATGTGATCGGACCCTAATCTCTCTATGCTTTCTATCTAAAATTCTATCTCTCCAAGTCATATGCATTCTATTGAAACTGTCGAATGTCTTCACTGCATCCTTGTCAGCAGAAGATACAGAGACAACCATAAAGTCCGTTTTCAATGCTCTTTCCTCCACATAAAATCAGGAGAAGCAGGAACTACCGCCCGACAATCCAGGCGTGCGTGGGATGTGGAACTGCCCCCAAAATACCGCATGATGGCCACGTACTACTCAAATGCGAATCGCCAGGGGCACCTGAGTAATAGCGCAGTGCCGCCCCTGCGCCTATAAGTTCACACTTACCACGGTCACTATCTCCTTCTTCCACCCTCGCACGAACCCTAGCGCCACCGCTAGCACTCGACGACGCCGGCGACGAAGCGCTTCGCTGCCGCAACTTCTCCGACGCCGTCCTCACGCCGACTGCGGACATCGTCCTCTCCGCCGTCGCCGTAGGTGTCTTCCATCGCCAAGTTAGGGCACGGAGGACTGAACTGCTCGGCATCATCTCCCATTTCCGTCTGGTAGTTCCAAGTGTGGTAAATAAAACTTCTTTTTACAGCCCCTTTTGATCTCATGGTTCTGTCACTTTCTACCATAAGAAGTTTATCTTCACACAAGTTAGATATCTCAATCTGCATCTCATAACCTGCCTAGCATATTCACTTGTGCTTCATGAAGTAGTTAGATTCCTCATTTGTACTGATCTGTGGATTCGTACAAATCTGGAACCAACTTCTAATCTATGAGTGAATGTCTTCGCACGATGAGGTCAATGTCTTCTAAACTGATTAATCTTCAAAACCTTCTGAGAATGCATATGACCTCTTCCCCTTCCCTCGCACCTTAATGCTGTCACAGGTACATGTCCGTGGGAGAATCCTTCGGTTCTCATAGTCTGCATTCATTTGCAGAATTCCTACAGCATCACATAAACTCTCCTGAAGCCAGTTCCTGTTGGTCCAGAAAAAGAAAGCCCTTGAAGCCTTTGAAAGTTTTGAAGCCTTTCAAGTTAAAGTTTATGGCTTCAGAAGCAGCAGCAAGGAAGGGGGGCAGACAGAGACGTGAGGGAACTTCCAAAGATCTGCCTGAAGACTTGGCAGAAATGTACAAAACAGATCCAGAAGAGAGCTATGGGCAGCGCAAGACCTGAATCCAATGGATTCGACGCTATTGGGCAGAACAGTGGTTCAAATACCGCTTCGTCACTCAGGAGTATGCTGAGAAAAGTGCCATCAGAAGACCATGGGGGGACATCCGTTTCAAGAATCTCATGCCCAGGACCAGAGATGAAGCCATTGCTCAAGGCTTCTACCCATGCATGGTCCGAGGACCACAGCCTGATGATGCGCATCCGTCGTCACTCCTCTGGTGTCGTGACGACAATCTATTCAAGCGCAACTACCAGTTTGCTCAACAATCTGCGAAGCTGAACAAGAAGAAATTTGGGTTAGACTTCAACCCTGGCCCCTCCGCACCAAGGGCAGATGGCACACGCTACGCAGAACCCAATGTCATCGGTCCGTTTGCCAACCTTGAGGGCCTTATCACTCACATCTTAGTCCAAGGGACTGCCGTGAATGACCCTCCAGCTGATTCTGAGTCTGATGAAGCTCCTGCTGTGCCGAAGCCAAAGCAGTCAAAGAAGACAAAAGCTTCAAAGCCGGCCCCTTCGTCAAAGATCTCAAGGGCGAAGCCGTTGAAAACTGCACCTCCTGAAGTCAGTGTGCAGTCTGAAGATGTCTCCCGCGTCTCCAAGCCCCAGAAGGAAAAGGTGAGTCATGGGCGGATCGCCCTCAGGAGGAAGAAGACTTTGAGGCCCAGCCCACTCCGACCCCACAAGCGTCGTCTGCGTTCGGTAGGCTTCGCAAAGGTCCAAGGCCTCAAGTCCATACTGAAGAAATTCCGGCTGCATCAGCCGAAGACAATGAAGAAGCACCACCAAAACCCACTTCCCCGCTCCATCAAGATGCAGTTCTCCAGGAGAACGTGCCTGAGTTTGCTCCTCCAACTACACAAGCGGAGGAAGAAAATGTTGCGGCTGCCACCACAAACACTGAAGCCAATGTGGAGCCCGCCCCACCAAATGCTTCAGGGGACAGTGAAGCTACCGAGCCAGACACTTCTGTTCCTGAGTCTGCTGCAGGTCCACAGTTTGATTATCATATTGAGCACATGCCTCATGTCCAGAAGCCAGTCCCAAGGCTTCCAAGGTTCCCAGGTCCTGCATCAGCACCTGGCTCCTTTGATATTAATAGCTTCAAGGCAGACAATACATTTTTCAACAGCTCCAAGAACCCCTATTCAAGGGAAAGGATTGTATCAGACAGGTTCTGGAGCTATCCTCAGCGCAGCTACTACTCAAGCATCTTATACAACCAAGGTCGCATCTTCCCGCACAAGCGCCTTGAGGTTGAAGCCATTGCTGGTCTGCCATGTCTTGAGGAAGCTTTGGATTTCTTCAAGCAAGTGGGTCTGCTGCCGTTTGTGACTGATGAAGAGCACTGGAATGAAGAGCTTCTGCTTCAGTTCTATGCCACCCTCCATATAAAAGGATACAACAGAGATCCGAAGACTTGGATCCTGGAGTGGATGACCGGCAATGTCCATCATGAAGCCAATGCATTTGATATCATTGAGCTCACCGGCTTGCCCACTCCAGGCGAATTCTTCGAGGAAGGCTATCGACTACATTTTGAAGCTATTGAGAGCATATTCCAGAGGCCTGAACCCAATATGAGTCAGATGCTCTCAATGATGAAGCCATTGCCCCATGATGCACCCTATCCTACTGAGTTCTTCGTTGAAGACCTAGAGTACCTGCCCAGGACCATATATCACATCATCCGGCGGCCTCTCTGGCCCATTAAGGGACACTCTCCACATGCCAAGATTGAGGGTGCAATGAAGACTCTCATATTCTATATCCTGCATGGCAAATGCTTCAACGCACAGGATCTCTTCATACGCCAACTTGCAGCGTCAGGCTCAGAATTATTTGGTTTGAAGTTCTATGCTCCTTGGGTGATGAGGCTAATCAAACTTCACTCTGCGATCTCGTATCAGCCCTCAGCCCGAAACCATCGGATCTTCCTGCCAGATGTGGATACCTCTGATGAAGCCATATATCCCGAACCTGCCAAGCAACCCATAAGTCTTCAGAATGCAGAACACCAGAGCTTCACGTAGAACGTTGAAGGTGTTGAAGCCATATCCAGGGTGTATCCGTTGGCTGGCACTACACGTGCGCCACACCCAGCATCTACTGAAGCCACAGACAGCAGAAATGCTCAAAGACCCAAGAAGCGCGCTCGTGCCCTCACTGACCGAGAGCTTCTTGTGGCCCTTCACCAAAAGCAAGATAGGCATCACGACTGGCTAAAGCGTTAGATGAAAAGCCTCTTGTTGGATGTCAATCGTCTTCGAAACCTTGCCACCAAGAATGCCTTCGTTACACATGAGACTTGCCGTCGTACATGGAAAGGGCTCTCAATGATATGCACTGAAGCTGAACTTGAAGAGGATGGCTTCACTGAGCGCTTCAAGTTTGACACCACACCTCCCAGAAGGGCTGTGATGCGCAACACACCATCACTTGAAGACTCTGAGTTTTCTTCATCTGCTGCCACAGTTACTGCAAGGATCATTGATGAAGACGACGATGCTACATCACCGCCACCTGCTTCAGCACCTCCAAGCTCGTCTGCACCGCCAAACACCTCCAACGACCCTGCTGCTCCTGGAAACAAGTAGATACCCTATGTCTTCAAACCTTTTTAGTCCTTGCTGACAAAAGGGGGAGAAGAATATGGGTTGATAGTCTTCAAGCGGGTCCATATGGGCGGGTGCTGTATTTTTGCTACATTTTGCTTCGTGCTTACAACTCTCGTTTTTGCTTCATTCGGTTCTTTGAGTTGTAACACTAAGACTCGATGGTCGTCTGCTACTCGTTTGCCACTCTGTTTGCGAAGATAAATTCCGCATGTGCGACGATAAATTCCGCACTTATCTCATTCTATAGACGTCCATTTTCCATTATGCATGTCATTATCTTCATATACTTTCACATGCATAGTGGATTGTCATCATAAGCTGAAGTGGATCTCCACAAGTACAACCTGCCATGTGCATTTGCATTCCAAAAGCAAATTAACTTATATGCACATCTTCAGGGGGAGCCCTTGCAACTTATGAAGACAATTCCTTTACAATTTCACAGACTATATTCCCCGTTGAAAACTTCAACTAGTTTGTCATCAATCACCAAAAGGGGGAGATGTAAGTGCATCTAGTGCCACCCCTAGTTGGTTTTGGAGTATTGACGACAAACCTAGTTGAGGGACTAATGTGTTTGTGAGAATTGCAGGATAATACAGGTAGAAGTCCCTCATTGATTCGGTTTTACTACCAGAGATGACCCCTAAAATGTATGAAGACATTGAAGACAAAGGTGGTACATGAAGATATTCACTTTGAAGACTATGACAAAAGAAGACACGTTATGAAGCATATGGAGCTCGAAGACTTAGATCTTTCGTAGTTCTTTTTCTTTTATGTTGAGTCATAGGAACCACCGTACTGTTAAGTGGGGTCCAGGAAAACCAGTCAAAATGACTGAAGTGATGCCTAAATCAAAAACCTATGTCTTCGAGTGAAGACAATGAGAGCGAATCTTGTCCAGAGCCGGACAAGTCAGCTTTGCTTGTAGCCCAAGTAAAGTTGCCATGAGAGTTTGAAATCTGACCGTTGAGACACGTGTCAGTTCCTTAGTGACCCAGGGTCATTTCGGACAAATCAGGTCGGGTTGCCAAGTGGCTATAAATAGCCCACCCCCACAACCATAAACGGTTGGCTGCTCAGATTTCAGTGCACGGCTTTTGTCGTTTAAGAGCAACCCACCTCAAAGCCTTTGAGAGAAAATTCCTAGTGAGGAGAAAACCCCTAACCACCTAGAGCCAGAGCAAATTGGGCATCACTTGAGTCTTCTTGTCTGTGTGATCTAAAGACTTATTACACTTGAGGACTGTGAATCCTTCAGATGGTTAGGCGTCGCGTTCAGAGCATGCAAGAGACATTGTGGATTGCCAGTGAACGAAGTTTGTGAAGTTTGTGAATCCTTCAGATGGTTAGGCGTCGCGTTCAGGAGCCCGTTGAGTTTGATTGTGAGGATCCAGTCAACTCTGACAACTGTGCAGGCAAGATGATCATACCCCCGAAATCACTACTATCTTTGCTATGCTAGTTTGCTCGCTCTTGCTATGCCAATGCTACGATGCCTACCTTTTGCTTGTCAGCCTCCCAATTGCCATGTCAAACCTCTAACCCACCATGTCCTAGCAAACCGTTGATTGGCTATGTTACCGCTTTGCTCAGCCCCTCTTATAGCGTTGCTAGTTGCAGGTGAAGATTGGAGGTCGTTCCTTGTTGGAACATCTTTTATTTACTTGTTGGGATATCATTATGTTGCTATGTTATCTTAATGCATCTATATAGTTGGTTAAGGGTGGAAGGCTCGGCCTCTCGCCTAGTGTTTTGTTCCACTCTTGCCGCCCTAGTTTCCGTCATATCGGTGTTATGTTCCCGGATTTTGCGTCCCTTACGCGGTTGGGTTATAATGGGAACCCCTTGATATTTCGCCTTGATTAAAGCTTGTCCAGCAATGCCCAACATTGGTTTTACCTTTTGCCACCTAGCCTTTTCTTTCCCTTGGGTTCTGCAGACTCAAGGGTCATCTTATTTTACCCCCCCCCCCGGGCCAGTGCTCCTCTAAGTGCTGGTCCGAACTAGAGCCCCTTGCAGCGCCACCTTGGGGAAACTCGAGGGCTGGTTTTAGTTGTACGGATTGCTTATCTGAGTGTACCCTGAGAAAGAGATATGTGCAGCTCCTATCGGGATTTGTCGGCACATTCGGGCGGTGTTGTTGGTCTTGTTTTAACCTGTCGAAGTGTCTTGAGTTACCGAGATACCGAGTCTGATCGGAACGTCTTGGGAGGAGGTCTATTCCTTCGTTGACCGTGAGAGCTTGTCATGGGCTAAGTTGGGACTCCCCTGCAGGGATTGAACTTTCGAAAATAGTGCCCGCGGTTATGGGCAGATGGGAATTTGTTAATGTCCGGTTGTAGATAACTTGAAACCTTAATTAATTAAAATGAATCAACTGAGTGTGTTACCGTGATGGCCTCTTCTCGGCGGAGTCCGGGAAGTGGACACGGTGTTGGAGTAATGCTTGCATAGGTTGTTCCTCTAGTTTCTCGCTCGTGCTTTGCCTCCTTTTCTCGCTCTCTTTTGCGAATAAGATAGCCACCACATATGCTAGTCGCTTGCTGCAGCTCCACATATATTTGCCTTACCCCTTCCTATAAGCTTAAATAGTCTTGATCGCGAGGGTGCGAGATTGCTGAGTCCCTGTGGCTCACAGATACTATAACTCCAGATGCAGGTCCAGGTGATTCCGCTCCAGGTGACGAGTACGAGCTCAAGTGGGAGTTCGACGAGGACTCTCGGCGTTATTATGTTTCCTTTCCCGATGATCAGTAGTGGTGCCCAGTTGGGGGTGATTGGGACCGTTGTCGCATGTTGGGTTTTCTTCTATTTTGGCACCGTAGTCGGGCCATGAGTGTTTTGGATGATGTATGTTATTTATGTACTCTGATGTGACGTGACGAGTGTAAGCCAACTATGTATCTCCCCCTTTTATTATATATTACATGGGATGTTGTAATGATTGCCTGACTTGCGACATTGCTTTCAATGCGGTTATGTCTCTAAGTCGTGCCTTGACACGTGGGAGCTATAGCCGCATCGAGGGCGTTACAAGTTGGTAATCAGAGCCTTCCCCGACCTTAGGAGCCCCATTGCTTGATCGTTTTTAGCAGCCGAGGTGTGTCTAGAAAATGTTTTGAGTCTTTAGGAATTATATATCGGAGAGTTTAGGAATTCTTTTTTACTTCCCAGTCTCCTCATCGCTCTGGTAAGGCATCCTGACGTAGAGTTTTGACTCTTCTCTTCTCAAATTTCACTAAAAAAAATTTTAGGATCACGCGAGTATCTTGGAATCGTTCCGATGGCTTATGGTGAGAACATTGTCTTGGTGCCTCCTGTCAGGGGTTTAGTGGAAGTGTCCCGGGGAGTTGAGCTCTGAGGTGTTGTCATCATAATTTTATCGTTGCAATTCTGGAATACTTGAGATATGTTCGCCGACATCGAAAATCTCTTTTATGTAGTTCGTTGGTGAGATAACCTCGACGCCATCCAGTACTGGGGCGGGAGTTCGGGAGTATCACCATAACTTGTATAACGGATGCTTTTCGAAGGTTGAGGTAGATGGCTTCAATATTTATCTGTCAATGTGCTAACGGTGGTCAACCTCTTCAGGATGGCTCCCGCTAAGAGCACCAGTCAGAACCAGAATTAAGATCCGCCACCACCTCCACCTCCTCCAGAGGCATGGCAAGCTGTGATGGCCGCAACCAATGCAAACACTCAGCTGATCATGCAAATTTTCCAAGAGCGCAATCAAGGCAGTCAAGGGAATCAAGGCAGCAATCAGAGTCACTTTGCTACACTCAACCAGTTCCTTGCTAACGGGCCAAAGACTTTCAGCAATTGTGTTGAGGCAACCGATGCTGACGATTGGCTTGTGGATCTATGTAAGCATTTCGAGTGCAGTAACGTCAGGACTGAGGACTTTGTGAAGTTCGCTTCCTTCCAACTCAAAGATCAAGCTGCAGAATGGTTCCAGCAGTACAGGGATTCCAGAGGTGGACGTGTTATCACTTGGGATGATTTCCGTCGAGATTTCCGAGCTCATCATATTCCGCAGAGCATGGTTGAAAGCAAGCGTGAGGAATTCCGCAATCTGAAGCAAGGCTCTTTGTCTGTCTATGACTACAACAAATTGTTCCAGAAGCTAGCCCGCTTTGCCAAGCAGGACGTGCCTGATGAGAAGAGCATGATATATCAGTTCAGGGGTGGTCTCAGAGAAGATATTCAGCTCGCTCTTGTCCTCTTCGAGCCATTGAGGTACGATGAGTTCTACAACATGGCACTGAAGCAAGAGGCTGCTCAGTTGAGGTGTGATGCTTCCAGGAAGCGAGTCAGAGATGTTACTCCTTCTTCCTCTACTCAAGTGGCCAAGCAGCAGAAGTTTTGGCTTCCTCCTCCTCCGTTCCGTCAGCCGTATCAGCAGAAGAGCAAAGGTGGCAGTGGTTCTTCCCACCCACCCAACCCTCGCTTTCAGAACAAGGCTTCGTCTCAAGCTCCAAGATCGAGTGATCCGTATCACCGTCCGCTTTCAGAGGTTACATGCAACAAGTGCCAACAGAAGGGTCACTATGCCAACAAGTGTCTCAACCAGAGGCGTCTTCCTCCTCCTCCTCCTGTGAGATCGGCAAGTACAGCTATGGTCAAGCATAACCCCAAGTTCGCCAAGGTCAATATGATGAATGCAGCTCAGGCAGAGGACTCATCGGATGTGATCATGGGTAACCTTCCTGTTAATGATATTCCTGCAAAAGTTCTTTTTGACACTGGTGCATCGCATTGTTTCATGTCGAGACCTTTTGCATCTAAGCATGATTTTGTTACTCAAGTGTTGCCGAAGCCGTTGGCTATCGTCTCTCCGGCCCGTCAAATGACATCTCGAGTTTGCGTTCCGGATGTTACTATCACTTTGGGTGACTATAAGTTCTTGTCCTCTCCAAATGTTCTTGGTGACTCGGATATTGATCTTATTCTCGGAATGGATTGGCTTTCTAAGCACAAGGCTCAGCTTGATTGTGCAGCCAGGCAGATTCAATTGACTCATTCGTCTGAGGATGTAATTGTCTTTGCCGCTCGGGATGATTCTATCCATCTGTTTTCTCTCAATGAGAAGGGTGAATTGGATGCCATCTCTCAAATTCCAGTCGTTTGCGAATATCAAGACGTCTTTCCAGAAGAGCTCCCAGGAATGCCTCCGCACCGTCCAGTTGAATTCGTTATTGAACTTGAGCCTGGCACGGAACCTGTGTGCAAACGTCCTTACAAGCTCGGACCTGAAGAGTTGAAGGAGCTGAAGACGCAACTCGATGAGCAAGAAAGAATGGGTCTCATCCGGCCTAGTTCTTCTCCGTGGGGTTGTGGTGTTCTTTTTGTGAAGAAGAAGGATGGAACGAACTGACTTTGTGTTAATTACCGTCCAGTGAACAAGAAGACCATCAAGAACAAATACCCACTTCCCAACATCAATGAGCTGTTCGAACAACTAAAAGGTGCCCAAGTATTCTCCAAGCTTGATCTCCGTATGGGTTATCACCAGATTCGCATTCGTGAAGAAGATATTCCCAAGACAGCATTCAGAACAAGCTTTGGTTCATATGAATACACTGTCATGTCTTTTGGTCTCGCCAACGCTCCTCCGACGTTCTCTCGCATGATGAATTTTATCTTCAACGCCTACACCAATGACTTCGTTTTGGTATATCTCGACGACATTCTGGTTTTCTCGGAGAACAAGGAAGATCATGCCAAGCACTTGCGTTTGGTTCTCGATAAGCTCAGGGAACATCAGTTCTACGCCAAGTTCTCCAAGTGTGAATTTTGGCTCGATGAGGTTCTTTATCTTGGTCATATCATCTCTGCCAAGGGCATTTCCGTGAATCCTGAGAAGGTGTCTGCAATTGTGAATTGGGAACCTCCTCAGAACATGAAGCAACTCCGCAGTTTTCTCGGTCTCGCAAGCTATTGCCGAAGATTCGTTGAAAACTTTTCTAAGATCGCGAAGCCTCTCTCAAATCTTCTTCAGAAGCATGTCAAGTACGTTTGGTCTCCGGAGTGTGATATTGCTTTCAACACTTTGAAAGAGAAATTGATCACTACTCCAGTCTTGACTCCACCTTATGAATCCAAGCCGTACGAGGTCTTTTGTGATGCCTCTCTCCAAGGTCTTGGCGCAGTATTGATGCAAGAGAAGAAAGTTGTTGCTTATACATCTCGCCAGTTGAAGCCTAATGAGAAGAACTACCCCACTCATGATCTCGAGTTGGCGGCAGTTGTGCATGCTCTTTTGACTTGGAGACATCTTCTATTGGGAAGAAAAGTGGACATTTTCACTGATCACAAGAGTCTCAAGTACATCTTCACTCAGCCTAATCTCAACCTCAGGCAAACCCGATGGGTCGAAATGATTCAAGAGTATAATCCGAGTATCGAGTATACTCCAGGCAAGGCCAATGTGATTGCTGACGCTTTGAGCAGAAAGGCCTACTGCAACAGTCTGATTCTCAAGCCTTATCAACCCGAGCTTTGTGAAGCTTTCCGCAAACTTAATCTGCAAGTTGTCCCTCAAGGTTTCCTCGCCAACCTTCAAGTCTCTCCTACCTTAGAAGACCAGATTCGCCAAGCCCAGCTTCTTGATGCTATGGTGAAAAAGGTGAAGATTGGGATTGCCAAGAGTCAGTCCAAGTACAAGTGCTACCGCCTTGATGACAATGATACTCTCTTCTTTGAGGATCGTATTGTTGTGCCCAAAGGTGAACTTCGTAAAGTGATCATGAACGAGGCTCACAATTCTCTCCTGTCCATCCACCCTGGGAGCACGAAGATGTATCAGGACCTCAAGCAAGCTTATTGGTGGACTCAAATGAAGCGCAATATCGCTCAATTCGTGAATGAATGTGATGTCTGCAGAAGGGTGAAGGCAGAACACCAAAGGCCAGCAGGTCTCCTCCAACCTCTTGCCATTCCAGAATGGAAGTTTGACCACATTGAAATGGACTTCGTGACTGGGTTTCCAAAGTCCAAGCATGGCAATGATGCTATATTCGTTGTCATCGACAAGCTCACCAAAGTGGCTCATTTTCTGCCTATCAAAGAGTCGATCCTTGCAGCTCAATTGGCGGAACTCTATACCTCTCGCATTGTCTCTCTGCACGGTATTCCTCAAGTGATCTCTTCAGACCGTGGCAGCATCTTTACCTCCAAGTTTTGGGATTCTTTCCAGAAGGCCATGGGCACCAACATCCGCTTCAGCATAGCTTTCCATCCTCAAACAAGCGGTCAAGTCGAGCGTGTCAACCAGATTCTTGAAGATATGCTCAGGGCTTGTGTGATCTCCTTCGGCATGAAGTGGGAGGATTGTCTTCCTTATGCTGAATTCTCCTACAATAACAGTTTTCAAGCAAGTTCGGGCAAGGCCCCTTTTGAAATTCTGTATGGCAGGAAGTGCCGTACCCCTCTCAACTGGTCTGAAAGCGGTGAACGTCAGCTTTTGGGTAATGACTTAATCACAGAGGCAGAAGAAATGTGCAAAGTCATTCGTGATAACCTCAAAGCAGCCCAATCCTGCCAGAAGAGCAACTATGATAGTAAGCACCGTGATTTGGCTTTCGAGATCGGAGATCATGTTTACCTCCGTGTCTCTCCTATGAAAGGTACTCGTCGCTTCGGTATCAAAGGGAAGCTTGCCCTAGATACGTGGGACCTTTCAAGATTGTCAGCAAGAGAGGCGACCTCGCCTATCAACTCGAGCTTCCTTCAAACTTTGCAAATGTTCATGACGTGTTCCATGTCTCTCAGCTTCGAAAGTGCTTCAAAACTCCTGACCGCACCGTCAACTTTGAGGACATTGAGCTCCAAGAAGATCTCTCTTATCATGAGCACCCAGTTGCTATTCTTGAAGAGACTGAACGCAAGACTCACAACAAGTCAATCAAATTTCTCAAAGTCAAGTGGTCACACCATTCCGACCGTGAAGCTACCTGGGAATGCGAGGATCACCTCCGTTCTGAGTACCCGGAGTTCTTTCAGTCATAGATCTCGGCACGAGATCTTTTCGTAGTGGTGGAGTGTTGTAACACCCCGGATGTAACTTTCCCAATTTGTACTCCAACTCTTGCCGTTTCTGGCATTAAGTTATATTTATTTCTCGGGTTCGGGTTTTTGTCTCCGTGTGTTGTTGTCGTTGTCATGCATCTCATAGCATGTCATCATGTGCATTGCATTTGCATACGTGTTCGTCTCATGCATTCGAGCTTTTTCCCCGTTGTCCGTTTTGCATTCCGGCGCTTCGTTCTCCTCTGGTGGTCATTTCTAGCTTTCTTTCGTGTGTGGGGATTAAACATTTCCGGATTGGACCGAGACTTGCCAAGCGGCCTTGGTTTACTACCGGTAGACCGCCTGTCAAGTTTCGTATCATTTGGACTTCGTTTGATACTCCAACGGTTAACCGAGGGACCGAAAAGGCCTCGTGTGTGTTGCAGCCCAACACCCCTCCAATTTGGCCCAAAACCCACCAAACTCTGCTCCATGTCCTAGAGCGTTCGATCACGATCGCGTGGCCGAAAACCGCACCTCATTTGGACTCTCCTAGCTCCACTTATGCCTATAAATAGCCCCCCCCCCGTTTTCGGATCTCGGATCTCTCCCCGTCCAACCCAAAAAAAAACATCTCCGCACCGACGGACATGTCCGGAGCCTAGCCGGACGCGTCCACCGCCGCCCCGCGCCCAACCGGACGCTGCCACGTGGCACCGGCCACACCCGCCGCCGCCGGGCCCGAAGGCCCGTAGCCGGCCCCCGACGCCGCCTCCGCGGGCCAGAGGAGACACCCGCACCGCCGCCCTTCTCCTCCGACGCCGGCCGCCGCCCTGCCACCGCTCGCCGCCTCGCCGGGCCGGCGCCGCCCCACCGCCGCCGCCCGGAGCACGCCGCGCCGCCGCGGGCCACCCCCTCCGCCGGGCGGAGCAAGCTCCACCGGCGCCCGGTCCTCTCCACCGACCCCGGCCTTCTTCCCCGTCGGATCCGGCGAGCAGCTACAGTAAATCCGGCGACCTCGGTTCCCGTGCCCGATCTGGATCTAGATCCGGAAATTGGACGGTTGACTTTCTCCTCCCGAAACCCTAATTTTTAGGCATACTTTGACCGGCCGTATCTCCGCATCCGTAGCTCCGTATTGGGCATATAATATATCAAAATGTTCGCCTCGACGAGTACATCATTTCATCCCATTGCATCATTTTCATTTGAGCTCATCTTTATGCCCAAAATGCTGTTAGAAGGAGGCTTCGTGAGTTAATTGTCAGATCTGCTAGTTCATCTTAGACTTTTGTCATTTTTGCCATGATTATTGTGTGCATGCTATGCCTGTGAGTCCTTCATATGTTTTGTTAAAGACTTTGTCTTCTTTCCAGAGGTGCAACCCATGAATTTTTAGGATGTGTGTGGTGACTTGTGCAAGCTTGCAAAGTGAGGCACCCGGGAAATCTGTTTTCAGGGACTTAGTTGTTTTCACTAAGTCTGGGATTATTTAGTTCATGATGCCATATGTTCAGCTTGTTTCCTAGTGATCCGTGCCTCTTTTGAGGATGATCAGTAAAGGAGTGTTGTTAATCATGTTATGATCTATCCATCCATGTCTTTGTTTGCAATTTTGGAGTAACCTAGCTTGAGTCAATCGAGCTCTACTTTTGCTTCATGGTGAATCCGGGCAGATCGTCAACTCGTTTGCGATTTTGCCGATGTTATTGTAGTTGATCCGTGCATGCTATGCCATTGTTCTTGCCATGTCTAGCTAGAATTTTGTGCCTTCTTAATGGATGTATGCTTGCCTTGCCATGACTTGCACCATAGTGAGTGCATCGAGCTCGTTTACATGCCTTCGCGAGTTATATTTCAGCATGTCTCAGTTTTCACTAAGTCTGAAAACTGATTGTGTTTTAGCTATGTTCGTGTGCCCGTTAGTATATTTTGTGATCCCTTTTGGCCCCAGGTAACTTTGGGACTTTTGTTAAGCTTTTTGAGTAGCTCCATGCCATGTTCTTACTTGTCCTAATCAGGTCATGTATCATGTTGTTTTGCTGCTCCGAAGAGGGCTTCGTGATCTGAAATTTCAGACAAGTGTTAATTTCACTAAGTCTGAAATCTGTTTTGCATTTGCGTTTTTGCCATGCTTGTTTGAACCTCTTAATGGATTAATTGGCTGTAGCTCAGTGCTAGTCTTTTGTTAAGCATCTTGTGTGCATCCCTTCCATGTATATTGTTGTCATGTTTGGTGGCTGTAGCATGTTCATTTCGTTGCATTTAGATGCCTACTTGCTGTAAATCGCAGACCGGTGTCATTCTTAAAACGCTTGCCATTTCCAAACCGTAACTCCGATTCCGATGATCTTTATATCGTTTTCAAGCGATTTCATCTCATATTTCCAGTGGCACCCTTGGAATTCCAAGTTGAGGCCAGGTTCATGTATTCCCTGTCATATCTTGCATTTTGCATCCCGCATCGCATCCCGCATAGCATATCATCATTTCGTCATATTGTTTGTTCTTGCACGTGGTTGATTGTATCCTTGTTGCTTGTTTGTCTTGTTTGGGTAGATCCGGGAGGCGAGTTCGCTACCGAGGAGCCCGTTGAGTTTGCTTGTGAGGATCCAGTCAACTCTGACAACTGTGCAGGCAAGATGATCATACCCCCGAAATCACTACTATCTTTGCTATGCTAGTTTGCTCGCTCTTGCTATGCCAATGCTACGATGCCTACCTTTTGCTTGTCAGCCTCCCAATTGCCATGTCAAACCTCTAACCCACCATGTCCTAGCAAACCGTTGATTGGCTATGTTACCGCTTTGCTCAGCCCCTCTTATAGCGTTGCTAGTTGCAGGTGAAGATTGGAAGCCGTTCCTTGTTGGAACATCTTTTATTTACTTGTTGGGATATCATTATGTTGGTATGTTATCTTAATGCATCTATATAGTTGGTTAAGGGTGGAAGGCTCGGCCTCTCGCCTAGTGTTTTGTTCCACTCTTGCCGCCCTAGTTTCCGTCCCATATCTGTAGTTATCCGATTTCGTTCCCTACACGGGTTGGGTTAATGAAACCCTTGATATTCGCCGCTGATTAAGCTTGTCCACAAAAATGACCCACATTGCTTTCACCTTGCACCTAGCACTTTCATTCCCTTGGGTTCGCAGACATCAAGGATCTTATTTTACCCCCCCCTCCCACCGCAGTGCTCATAAAGTGCTTGTCCTTAACTAAAGGCCCCTTGCAGCCCCCTTGGAAATCGTATGGCTGTTTTATTGACGAATTGCTCTGAGTTACTCCTCAGAAAAGAGAGATTGATGCTCCTATAGGATTGTTCGCACATCGGCGTTGTGTGTCGTAACCTGTCGACTATTGTCTGATGTACCGGAATACCATCTGATCGAACGTCTTGGAGAGTCATTATTCCTATCGAGATGACCGTCTGAGAGCTTTCAGGGCTAGTTGGGACCCCCTGCAGGATAACTATTCGAAAACCAGCCCCGTTATGGCAATGGGAATTGTTAATTGTCCTGTATATTAACTTAACTAATGTAATTACAATATATAACTGAGTGTACCGGCTGCTCTTCCTCGCGGAGTACGCCGAATACACGTTGTATTAATCTTGCATAGGTTTCCCTATTTCATCGCTCTGTCTTTGCTCCTATCTCCTCTCTCTTTTGCGAAATAGATAGCCTACCACATATCTAGACCTTCATGCAGCCTCCACACTATATTGCCTACCCCTCCTATAGTAAAGAAATCTGATCCCAATGAGTGCGAGTGTGCAGTCCCTTGGCTCACAGATACTATAACTCCAGATGCAGGTCCAGGTGATTCCGCTCCAGGTGACGAGTACGAGCTCAAGTGGGAGTTCGACGAGGACTCTCGGCGTTATTATGTTTCCTTTCCCGATGATCAGTAGTGGTGCCCAGTTGGGGGTGATTGGGACCGTTGTCGCATGTTGGGTTTTCTTCTATTTTGGCGCCGTAGTCGGGCCATGAGTGTTTTGGATGATGTATGTTATTTATGTACTCTGATGTGACGTGGCGAGTGTAAGCCAACTATGTATCTCCCCCTTTTATTATATATTACATGGGATGTTGTAATGATTGCCTGACTTGCGACATTGCTTTCAATGCGGTTATGTCTCTAAGTCGTGCCTCGACACGTGGGAGCTATAGCCGCATCGAGGGCGTTACAAAGAAAGTAGAGTGCACTTCACATCGGGTGTAAATGAACCACAATACTATCAAGAAGTGAACCACATTAGTGTTTTCCGCTTCCGTAACATTTTTTTTGCACTTACGGGATGAACAACATCATATAGTCGACCGCACTGCTACAGAATGAAAACCGCATTGCATCAGACAATCGGGTGAACTTCGTCATTTTCTTTTTGTCGGGTGTAATTTTTCTCTAGCGAGGAAGTGAATCACACTTCACATCGGGCGTAAGTGTACCACAACACTATCGAGAAATAAACCGCAATAATTTTTTTTGTCGTTTCCATAACTTTTCTGCACTTCACGTTGGAATTAAGTGAACATGCGACACTACCAGAAGTGAACCACAACACTACTAAAAGTGAACCGCATGACATTCTTTGTTGTCTTTTTTTCATATTCTTTTCTTGTACACGCGTAGACCAGGCAAGTGGACCACATGGTCAAAGTAAGTGAACCACGTGGCTAAGACCAGAGAACTGCATTTTTTTCAGTTGGTGAAAGTGAACGGCAGGGCAGAAAGTAGTGGACTACATCAAAAAAGAAATGAACTTCTTTTGTGATGTTTTTTTGTTGATTTTTCAAAAGGAACCAGAGGAGTGAACTGCACGCATACATACACCACATTGCAAGCATACCAAAAACAAGGGAAATCGCCACATGCGACAATACAAATTGCTTTCTCAAAGAATACACAAATGACCGATGGGGGTGTACTGCACACATACACACACAGCATTGCACGCATATACAAAAGGAACTGCATGCACATGATGCTTGCAGATTGTTGTCTCGTCGGCAAGTGGGGTTTTAATTTTCTTCCTTTTCCACAGAAGTGAACTCACCCTCATAATTTCCTTCCTTTTCTGCCAACACGGCTCGCCCGAAACTTCACTACACGCGGAGTCGAAACTGACTGCAGTTGCACGCAAAAAAAACTGCAAGTACAGTAGCACAGAACCGCATCATGCGTCCGCCCGAGCTGTGCACGGCGGGCTGGAGCCCTGCAGGAACAGAATGCTCACTCAGAGCGGCAGGAAAAGGCGGGGAGGAGGCAGGGTTTCGGGGGCGACCGCGTGCTGGGGACGGCGACGGGCGGAGATGGTGCAGCCCGGAGATAGCGACGGGGTTCCTCCGCAATGGCAACCATGACGAGGAAATCGTCGTGCCATGGGCGTACACGAGCTGCCTCGCCGCCACAACAGTACTGCACGCGCGCGCATGCTGGACTGCATGGCCGTGCTACCTGACCATGGATCCATGGCAGAGTTGCGTCGCCGCCATCTGCACGCTCTCCATCTGTCCCTCCATGGATCCATGGCAAAGAGGTCCTCACGCTCGATGCAGAATTAGAGGGATCCACGGGGATGGCGTTAGAGATGGACGATTGGGCTACGGAGGCGGCATGGGGATGCCGGACCAACGGTATTCGAGGCGGAGGAAAGGGCGCTGGGGGCGCCGGAGTAGAGCGGGTCGCCGGATCCAGCAGGGGATCGACAGCGGCGCCAGTTTGCCGAGACGGCACGGTGGGCGGCGGTGTGGAGAGGCGCGGCGGACTGCGCGTCGGCGGGGCGGCGAGGGGTAGCCTCAGATCCGGCGTAGGGGAGGGCGGGGGCGGCGCGGGAGGTCGTGGCCGCCTCGGATCCGGTGCGGGGGAGGGCTAGGGCGGCGCGGGAGGGCGCATAGTCTCCAGTAGACCAGCACCATCTGGGCAGGAGGTTGGTAGCCAGGGAGGGGCGGCGCGGTGGGAAGGAGGTGGGGTTCTTCGGAGGAGAAGGATGGGTGACGTCGGCAGGGGTAGGTGTGGGTGGAAGGCTAGTCAGTGGAGGGTGCCTGGTCGGTGCGCTGGTGGCTGCCGGCGATGGCAGTAGAAGGTGAGGAGGATTGGGGTTGGTCTGGTGCGAGGTGTGAGGGGCGGCACAGGGAGGGAGGTTGTATGGTGTAGGCGTTGGTGGAGGGAGGTGGTTCGATGGGGAAGGAGACGGGGGGACGAAGGTGGGAGGAGGTGCGTGTCGTGGGCATGAGTGTGGGAGCCACGGAGTGGGGATGGGTTTCGGGCTGGGGTTGACCAGGCTTTTTTTTTCCTTTTTGTGTCGTCGTCGGGTGGCTGCCGGTCTAGAGTGTTATCAGAATAAGGGTAGGTGTTATTAGAATAAGGTCTTAAAAGGTGTTATCATAATAGACCCACCATATATACATATGTGTGTGTTGTTCTAAGAATGATCATGATGCCCTTATGTCTGTATTTTATTTTTATCGACACCTCTATCTCTAAACATGTGGACATATTTTTGATTTTGTCTTTCGCTTGAGGACAAGCAAGGTCTAATCTTGGTGGAGTTGATACGTTCATTTTGCATCATGCTTTTATATTGATATTTATTGCATTATGGGTTGTTATTACACATCATGTCACAATACTTATGCCTATTATCACTTATTTTACAAGGTTTACATGAAGAGGGAGAATGCCGACAGCTGAAATTCTGGGCTGAAAGAGGAGCAAATATTAGAGACCTAATTTGCACAACTCCAAAAGTCCTGAAACTTCACGGGAGCATGTTTCAGAATATATAAAAAATATTGGGCGAAAGAAGTACCAGAGGGGGGCCACCCACTGTCCACGAGGGTGGGGGTGATACGTCTCCGTCGTATCTACTTTTCCAAACACTTTTGCCATTGTTTTGGACTCTAACTTGCATGATTTGAATGGAACTAACCCGGACTGACACTGTTTTCAGCAGAATTACCATGGTGTTATTTATGTGCAGAAACAAAAGTTCTCGGAATGACCTGAAACTTCACGGAACATCTTTTCAGAAATAATAAAAAAATCCTTGCAAAAGATGAAGACCAGGGGGCCCACCATCTGTCCACGAGGGTGGGGCGCGCGCATGCCCCCTAGGGCGCGCCCCTACCTCGTGTGCCCCCTGGAGCTCCTCCGACCTCAACTCCAACTCTATATATTTGGTTTCGGGGAGAAAAAAACCAGAGAGAAGGATTCATCGCGTTTTACGATACGGAGCCGCCGCCAAGCCCTAAAACCTCTCGGAAGGGCTGATCTGGAGTCCGTTCAGGGCTCCGGAGAGGGGAATCCGTCGCCATCGTCATCATCAACCATCCTCCATCACCAATTTCATGATGCTCACCGCCGTGCGTGAGTAATTACATCATAGGCTTGCTGGACGGTGATGGGTTGGATGAGATCTATCATGTAATCGATTTAGTTTTGTTAGGGTTTGATCCCTAGTATCCACTATGTTCTGAGATTGATGTTGCTATGACTTTGCTATGCTTAATGCTTGTCACTAGGGCCCGAGTGCCATGATTTCAGATCTGAACCTATTATGGTTTCATCAATATATGAGAGTTCTTGGTCCTATCTTGCAAGTCTATAGTCACCTATTATGTGTTATGATCCATTAACCCCGAAGTGACAATAATCGGGATACTTACCGGTGATGACCATAGTTTGAGGAGTTCATGTATTCACTATGTGCTAATGCTTTGTTCCAGTACTCTATTAAAAGGAGGCCTTAATATCCCTTAGTTTCCATTAGGACCCCGCTGCCACGGGAGGGTAGGACAAAAGATGTCATGCAAGTTCTTTTCCATAAGCACGTATGACTATATTCGGAATACATGCCTACATTACATTAATGAATTGGAGCTAGTTCTGTGTCACCCTATGTTATGATTATTACATGATGAACCGCATCCGGCATAATTCTCCATCACCGACCCATTGCCTACGAGCTTTCCATATATTGTTATTCGCTTATTTACTTTTCCGTTGCTATTGCTATCATCACTACAAAATACCAAAAACATTACTTTTGCTATCGTTACCCTTTGCTACCGTTACCACTACTATCATATTACTTTGCTACTAAATACTTTGTTGTAGATATTAAGTTTCCAGGTGTGGTTAAATTGACAACTCAACTGCTAATACTTGAGAATATTCTTTGGCTCCTCTTGTGTCGAATCAATAAATTTGGGTTGAATACTCTACCCTCGAAAACTGTTGTGATCCCCTATACTTGTGGGTTATCAAGACTATTTTCTGGCGCCTTTGCCGGGGAGCATAGCTCTATTCTTTGAGTCACTTGGGATTTATACCTGCTTATCATTATGAAGAACTTGAGAGATCCAAAAATCAAGATTTATCCCTCAACTACGAGGGGAGGTAAGGAACTACCATCTAGCTCTGCACTTGATTCACCTTCTGTTTTGAGTAAGCTTGCGACACCTAAATCTGCTTCTGCTATCCGTTCTGATATGTCGCATGTTAATGATGATGCCACTTCTGCTATGCATGATACTTATGACGAAACTACTTCTATGCTTGATACTACTGTGCCACTTGGTGAATTTCTTGATGAACAACTTGCTAGGATTAGAGAGTGAAAATATTGAATCTGATAATATTGATGAAAATGATGATGAAGACTTGCCCGTTATTCCTAAGGGTTGTGTTTTTGATAAAGAAGCTTCTTTAGCTATTTTAGCTTGTAAAGATAGTTATGAACTTAAGAGGTTATTAGCTAAATGGAATAAGCAATCTCCAAATGCTAGTATGAAACCTGACCCTGCTTTTGCTACTTCACTGCTAAATATTTTCCTGCTCATAAGAAACAAGCTGCTTTAAGAGATATTTATAATTTTGTGCAAATTGAAGAAGATAGTCTCCCACAAGCTTGGGGGAGGCTTCTCTAATTACTTAATGCTTTGCCTGATCATCCTCTTTAGAAAAATGAAATACTTGATATCTCTTATAATGGACTAACCGATGCTTTCAGAGATTACTTGGATAGTTGTGTTGGTTCTGTATTCAGGGAAATAACGCCGAATGAAGCTGAAATTCTATTGAATAATATGTTGACCAATGAATATAATTGGACACTTCCTGAGTCAGCTCTTGAGCCTATTCCTAAACCAAAGAAATCTATGAAAGAAAAAGGTATTAAAGCTGAAGATGTTAAGAATTTACCTCCTATTGAAGAAATACACGGTCTTAATTTACCGCCCGTTGAAGAAACATATGATCTTAATCCATTACCTATTGAAGAAATACATGGTCTTGATAACCCGACACAGGTAGTAAAGGTAAATTCTCTCTATAGATATGATAAAGCTGAAATTCCATTTACTAAGTTTGCTAGCCCATACTTAGATGACTTTGATAAATTTATGGCTAAGCAAGAAGATTTTAATACTTATTTTGGTAGACAATTGAAATACAATTCCAATATGCTTGAACACTTGGGCGATTATATGGCTAATGTCAAAGGTGAACTTAAACTTATTAGTAAACATGCTTCTACGGTTACCACTCAAGTAGAACAAGTACTTAAAGCTCAAAATGATTTGCTTAATGAATTGAATAGTAAGAATAATGATTATGCTGTTAGAGTGGCTACTAGAACTGGTAGAATGACTCAGGAACCTTTGTATCCTGAAGGCCACCCTAAGAGAATTGAGCAAGATTCTCAGAGAAATAATATAGATGCACATAGTCCTTCTAAAAGGAAGAAAAATAAAAATGATAGGACTTTGCATGCTTCTAGTGAACCTATTGCTCAACCACCTGAGAATCCAAATGATATTCCTATTTCTGATGTTGAAACACAATCTGATAATGAACCTGAAACTAGTGATAATGTTAATGATAATGTTCATGATGATGCTCAACCTAGCAATGACAAGGATATAGAAATTGAACCTGCTGTTGATCTTGATAACCCACAATCAAAGAATCAACGTTATGATAAGAAAGACTTTGTTGCTAGGAAACATGGTAAAGAAAGAGAACCATGGGTTCAGAAACCCATGCCTTTTCCTCCCAAACCATCCAAGAAAAAGGATGATGAGGATTTTGAGCGCTTTGCTGAAATGATTAGACCTATCTTTTTGCGTATGCGATTAACTGATATGCTCAAAATGAATCCTTATGCTAAGTACATGAAAGATATTGTCACAAATAAGAGAAAGATACCGGAAGCTGAAATTTCCACCATGCTTGCTAATTATACTTTTAAGGGTGGAATACCAAAGAAACTTGGAGATCCAGGAGTACCCACTATACCATGCTCCATTAAAAGAAACTATGTTAAAACTACTTTATGTGATCTTGGAGCCGGTATTAGTGTTATGCCTCTCTCTTTATATCGTAGACTTGATTTGAATAAGTTGACACCTACTTAAATATCTTTGCAAATGGCTGATAAATCAACTGCTATACCTGTCGGTATTTGTGAGGATGTGCCTGTTGTAGTTGCAAACGTTACTATTTTAACGAACTTTGTTATTCTCGATATTCCCAAGGACGATAGTATGTCTATTATTCTTGGAAGACCCTTTTTGAATACTGCAGGGGCTGTTATTGATTGCACTAAAGGCAATGTCACTTCTCATGTTAATGGCAATGAGCATACGGTACACTTTCCGAGGAAACAACCTCAAGTTCATAGTATCAACTCTATTGGAAAAATTCCATCGATTATATTTGGAGGTTTTGAATTTCCTCTTCCTACTGTCAAGAAGAAATATGATATTCTTATTATTGGGGATGTGCACCCCGTTGAGGTAACATAGTGTTATTCGAAATTTCTCCGGTTCCATGTTATTTGGAATGAGTTCGTTAACAAGACTTGATCAACCTTGTTAGTGGATTCCTTTTGATGATCATGATGTGGATGAAACTAGAAGGCACGACCTTCTGTACCCTCCTTTTACTTTCTGTTATTTATAATAAATAAAATAAAAATAAGTTTTTTTCTGTCTGTTATCTGATTATCCGTGCAATATAAAAATACCCCAAAAATAAAAGTTCTCCAAATGCCCTGAAATTTAAATATGATTTTTTCTGGAATATTTGAGAATATTTGGCACTGAGAACACAGCAGGAGGAGCTGGCACCTGGCCACGAGGGTCAGGGGCGCGCCCTACCCCCCTGGGCGCCCCCCTGCCTCGTGGGCCCACGGTGGCCCTCCTCCACTTATTCCTGCACCTACACACTTCTTCTTCCTCCCACAAACATGAATATCCAGTTTTTACCCAAGTCCAAGCTCATTTTGCTGCCCACTGTTTATTTAGATTATAAGAGTATGGTGGCACATGACTTTATTGTTAAGAATAGGGAAGGGGAGCTTAAATACAAATTGTTCTTTCATAAACATCATCCTGAGACTATTACCCTGCCTGCTCCTTCCTTGTTTGATTTATCTGCAGGCCAGTACCTTGTTCCGTTAGAGGCTATTCACGCCTACCGGAATCCTACATCAGCCACAGAGCCAGAGTCGGAACCACAAGTTGATCCTCCATGACAGTCTAATTACCATTGGGATCCGGAGATGATTTCCAACCAGTGGCAATCAGAGTCTTCTTCATCGCAGTACGAACCCAACTATTATTATGGATATCCGTCAGGCCAACCGTGGCCATAGACCAACTTAGGCCAAAAGCCTAAGCTTGGGGGAGTACGTATTTCTCACCGACATTATATTCATGTTCACACACTCATTACCAGATGTCGATGCTCATACTTTTTCATTGTGTCATCCATGCTAATTTATTTTCCTCCTATGCTTTCTTCTTGTGTGTTTAATAAACCTTAAGAAAAACCAAACAAATTAGTTGTAGCTTTTAATTAGTTTACTTTCCATGCTTGTAGTAGTAATTAAAAAGAAAACCCAAAAAGATTTCCTGTTCTTCTTTTGCTTGTTGGGAGCTTTCTCATGTAAATAGTTTTTTTTCTTTTTTTTTCTTTGGGGGTCGATAGGAGAAGACCATGATTAAATTGTTGAAGTAGCTCTTATATGCATTATTGTTGATCTGACAAAAGAGCATGTATTGCCTTCTCCTCTCCTGTTTATTGAATGCTTGCAGATTCCAGCTTAGTCCAATGCACGTGTACTATTATTATTATTCACACTATTCGGTCGTGCAAGTGAAAGGCAATTATGACGATATATGATGGACTAACTGAGATGAGAAAAGCTGGTATGAACTCGACCTCTCTTGTTTTTGTAAATATGATTAGTTCATCGTTCCTGATTCGGCCTATTATGAATAAACATGTTTATAATGACAACTAGAGATCATAGTTTCTTGTGCCATGCTTGATTAGCTAGGAGCTTATAATGGTTTACCTTGCGTGCGAACATGCTATTAAAATGGTTGTGATGTGGTATGATAGGGTGGTATCCTCCTCTGAATGATTTAAGTGACTTGACTTGGCGCATGTTCACGCATGTAGTTGAAACAAAATCAACATAGCCTTCACGATATTTATGTTCATGGTGGATTATATCCTACTCATACTTGCATTCGGTGTTGATTAATTTTAATGCATGTTCATGACTATTGTCGCTCTCTAGCTGGCCGCTTCCCAATGTTTTGCTAGCCTTCACCTGTACTAAGCAGGAATACTGCTTGTGCATCCAACTCCATAAACCCCAAAGTTATTCCATATGAGTCCACCATACCTACCTATATATGGTATCTACCTGCCGTTCCAAGTAAATTTGTATGTGCCAAACTCTAAACCTTCAAATAAATATCCTGTTTTGTATGCTCGAATAGCTCATGTATCAACTAGGGCTGTCCGTATCTTCCATGTTAGGCGGGTTATTCTCAAGAGGAGTGGACTCCGCTCCTCACTCACGAGAAAGTGGCTGGTCACCGGGATGCCCAGTCCCATGCTTTATGCAAATCAAATCAAAATAATTGCAAACAAAACTCCCCTGGGACTCTTGTTAGTTGGAGGCACTCGTTGTTTCGAGCAAGCCATGGATTGATGCTTGTTGGTGGAGGGGGAGTATAAAATTTACCATTCTGTTTGGGAACCGCCTATAATGTGTGTAGCATGGAAGATATTGCCATCTCTTGGTTATTATGTTGACAATGAAAGTATACCGCTCAAAATATTATTCATCTCTATTTCAAAACCGAGCTTTGGCACCTCTACAAATCACTGCTTCCCTCTGCGAAGGGCCTATCTATTTACTTTCATGTTGAGTCATTATCTTCTTATTAAAAAGCACCAGTTGGAGAGCACCGCTGTCATTTGCATTCATTACTGTTAGTTTACATTGAGTATGACTTGACTGGATCTCTTTTACCATGAATTACAATGTCTAGTCAGTCCTTGATCTTTAAAGGTGCTCTGCATTTATGTTTTGCGGTCTCATAAAGGGCTAGCGAGATACCATCTTGTTATATCATATTATGATTGTTTTGAGAAAGTGTTGTCATCCAAGATTTATTATTATTGCTCGCTAGTCGATTATGCCATTGATATGAGTAAATTTGAGACCTAAGCGTTATTGTGAATGTGGTTAGTCATAATCTTTGCTGAAAACTTGAATGCTGGCTTTACATATTTACAACAACAAGAGCAAACTGAGTTTGTAAAAGTTTTTCTTTATCACTTTCAGTTTATCAACTGAATTGCTTGAGGACAAGCAAAGGTTTAAGCTTGGGGGAGTTGATACGTCTCCATCGTATCTAGTTTTCCAAACACTTTTGCCCTTATTTTGGACTCTAACTTGCATGATTTGAATGGAACTAACCCGGACTGACACTGTTTTCAGCAGAATTACCACGGTGTTATTTATGTGCAGAAACAAAAGTTCTTGGAATGACCTGAAACTTCACGGAACATCTTTTTGGAAATAATAAAAAAAATCCTTGCAAAAGATGAAGACCAGGGGGCCCACCACGTGTCCACGAGGGTGGGGCGTGCGGCTCCACCCTAGGGCGCGCCCCCTACCTCGTGGGCCCCCTAGAGCTCCTCCGACCTCAATTCCAACTCTATGTATTTGGTTTCAGGGAGAAAAAAAATCAGAGAGAAGGATTCATCGCGTTTTACGATACAGAGCCGCCGCTAAGCCCTAAAACCTCTCGGGAGGGATGATCTGGAGTCCGTTCGGGGCTCCGGAGAGGGGAATCCGTTGCCATCGTCATCATCAACCATCCTCCATCACCAATTTCATGATGCTCACTGCCGTGCGTGAGTAATTCCATCATAGGCTTGCTGAACGATGATGGGTTGGATGAGATCTATCATGTAATCGAGTTAGTTTTGTCAGGGTTTGATCCCTAGTATCCACTATGTTCTGAGATTGATGTTCCTATGACTTTGCTATGCTTAATGCTTGTCACTAGGGCCCTGATATGTCCATTTTGCATCATGCTTTTATATCGATATTTATTGCATTATGGGCTGTTATTTCACATTATGTCACAATACTTATGGCTATTCTCTCTTATTTTACAAGGTTTACGTAAGGAGGGAGAATGCCGGCAGCTGGAATTCTGGGCTGGAAAAGGAGCAAATATTAGAGACTTATTCTGCACAACTCCAAAAGTCCTGAAACTCCACGGAACACCTTATAATAAATAATGAAAAATCCTCACCAAAGATGAAGGCCAGGGGGCACACCCCTCTCACAAGGGTGGGGGGCGCGCCCCCTGCCTCGTGGGCCCCCTGGTGGCTCTCCGATGACCATCTTCTCCTATATGAAGTCTTTCATCGAGAAAAAAAGAGGAAGCAACCTTTCGGGACGAAACTCCGCCGCCACGAGGCGGAACCTTGGCGGATCCAATCTAGAGCTTCGGCAGAGCTGTTCTGCCGGGGAAACTTCCCTCCTAGAGGGGGAAATCATCGCCATCGTCATCACCAACGCTCCTCTCATCGAGAGAGGGCAATCTCCATCAACATCTTCATTAGCACCATCTCATCTCAAAACCCTAGTTCATCTCTTGTATCCAATTCTTGTCTCCAAGTCCGGGATTGGTGCTAGTAGGTTGCTAGTAGTGTTAATTACTCCTTGTAGTTGATGCTAGTTGGTTTAATTGGTGGAAGATCATATGCTCAGAGCCTTTATGCATATTAATACCCCTCTGATTATGAACATGAATATGCTTTGTGAGTAGTTACGTTTGTTCCTGAGGACAAGGGAGAAGTCTTGCTATTAGTAGTCATGTGAATTTGGTATTCGTTCGATATTTTGATGAGATGTATGTTGTCTAGCCTCTAGTGGTGTTATGTGAACGTCGACTACATAACACTTCACCATTATTTGGGCCTAGAGGAAGGCATTGGGAAGTAATAAGTAGATGATGGGTTGCTAGAGTGACAGAAGCTTAAACCCTAGTTTATGCGTTGCTTAGTAAGGGGCTGATTTGGATCCATATGTTTCATGCTATGGTTAGGCTTACCTTAATACTTTTTTTGTAGTTGCGGATGCTTGCAATAGAGGTTAATCATAAGTGGGATGCTTGTTCAAGTAAGAACAACACCCAAGCACCGGTCCACACACATATCAAATTATCAAAGTACCGAACGCGAATCATATGAACGTGATGAAGACTAGCTTGACGATATTCCCATGTGTCCTCGGGAGTGCTTTTCCTTATATAAGAGTTTGTCCAGGCTTGTCCTTTGCTCTAAAAAAGGATTGGGCCACCTTGCTGCACTTTATTTACTTTTGTTACTTGTTGCTCGTTACAAATTATCTCATTACAAAACCATCTGTTACCACTTATTTCAGTACTTGCAGAGAATACCTTGCTGAAAACGTTTATCATTTCCTTCTGCTCCTCGTTGGGTTCGACACTCTTACTTATCGAAAGGACTACGATAGATCCCCTATACTTGTGGGTCATCAAGACTCTTTTCTGGCGCCATTGCCAGGGAGTGAAGCGCCTTTGGTAAGGAAAAATTTATATAGTGTGCTGAAATTTACTGTCACTTGTTACTATGGAAAGTAATCCTCTGAGGGGCCTGTTCGGGGTATCTTCAACTCGACCAGTAGAGCAAAGAGTTTCTCCTCAACCTACTGAACCTATTGAAAATGAAATTCCTTATGAGTATCCTTCGAGTATAATAGAAAAACTGCTAGCTAATCCTTTTACAGGAGATGGAACAAAGCATCCTGATGAACACCTAATATATGTGGATGAAGTTTGTGGATTATTTAAGCTTGCAGGTATTTCCAATGATGTTGCTAAGAAGAAGGTCTTCCCTTTATCTTTGAAGGGAGACGCATTGACATGGTATAGGCTATGTGATGATATGAGATCATGGAACTATAGAAGATTCAAATTGGAATTTCATCAAAAGTATTACCCTATGCATCTTGTTCATCGTGATCGCAATTATATATAATTTTTGGCCCCGCGAAGGAGAAAGCATCACTCAAGCTTGGGGGAGGTTTAAATCAATGTTATATTCATGCCCCAATCATGAGCTTCCAAGAGAAACAATTCTTCAAAAAAATTATGCTCGGCTTTCTGATAACAATCGCACCATGCTTGATACTTCTTGTGCTGGCTCTTTTATGATGAAGACTATTGAATTCAAATGGGATTTATTGGATAGAATTAAACGCAACTCTGAATATTGGGACCTCGACAATGGTAAGGAGTGAGGTATGACACCTAAGTTTGATTGTGTTAAATCTTTCATGGATACCGATGTTTTCCGTAAGTTTAGCACTAAATATGGACTTGATTCTGAGATAGTCGCTTCTTTCTATGAATCTTTTGCTACTTACGTTGATCTCCCTAAGGAGAAGTGGTTTAAATATCATCCTCCGATAGAAGTAAAAGTAGTTGCACCTATTAAAGTTGAAGAAAAGACTGCCACTTATAATGATCCTATTATTCCTACTTCTTATGTTGAGAAACCACCTTTCCTTGTTAGGATAAAGGATCATGCTAAAGCTTCAACTGTAGTTCGTAAAAGCAATATTAAAACATATAAACCTCCTGAGCAAGTTAAAGTTGAACATAATATGCTATTGTTAAAGAGCTCTTGTCTGATAATATTGATGGGCATGTTATTCAGTTCTGCGGTGAAACTGCTAGAATTGCTAAACCTTGTGCTAAAGATAAACATAGACCTGTGGTAGGCGCGCCTGTTATTTCTGTTAAAATAGGAGATCATTGTTATCATGGCTTATGTGATATGGGTGCTAGTGCTAGTGTTATACCTTATGACTTGTATAAAGAAATCAAGCATGAAATTGCACCTGCTGAGTTAGAAGATATTGATGTCACAACTAAACTTGCTAATAGAGATACTATTTCAGCAATGGGAATTGTTAGGGATGTTGAAGTCTTGTGCGGGAAAACTAAATATCCTGCTGATTTTCTTGTTCTTAGTTCTCCACAAGATAGCTTTTGTCCCATTATATTTGGTAGACCCTTCTTGAATACAGTTAATGCTAGGATAGACTGCGAAAATAATGTTGTTACTATTGGCTTGGATGATATGACTCATGAGTTTAATTTCTCTAAATTTAGTAAACAACACCGTGAAGAAGAATTGCCTAGTAAGGATGAAATTTTTGGTCTTGCTTCTATTGCCGTACCTCCTAATGATCCTTTAGAACAATATTTGCTAGACCATGAGAATGATATGTTTATGAATGAAAGAAGGGAAATAGATGAAGTATTCTTTAAACAAGAACCTATGCTAAAACACAATTTGCCTGTTGAAATCCTAGGGGATCCTCCTCCACCTAAGGGTGATCCCGTGTTTGAGCTTAAATCGTTGCCAGATAATCTTAAATATGCTTATATTGATGAAAAGAAGATATATCCTGTTATTATTAGTGCTAACCTTTCAGAGCATGAAGAAGAAAGATTATTGAAAACTCTGAAGAAGAACCGTACTGCTATTGGATATACTCTTGATGATCTTAAGGGCATTAGTCCCATTCTATGTCAACATAAAATAAATTTGGAAGCAGATGCCAAACCAGTTCGTGATCCTCAACGACGTCTGAATCCTAAAATGAAAGAAGTGGTAAGAAAAGAAATACTAAAGCTTCTGGAGGTAGGTATAATTTATCCCGTTGCTGATAGTCAGTGGGTAAGTGTTGTTCATTGTGTCCCTAAGAAGGGAGGTATTACTGTTGTTCCTAATGATAAAAATGAATTGATTCCACAAATAATTATTACCGGTTATAGGATGGTAATTGATTTCCGCAAATTAAATAAGGCTACTAAAAAGATCATTACCCCTTACCTTTTATCGATCAAATGCTAGAAAGATTATGCAAACATACACATTACTGCTTTCTAGATGGTTATTCTGGTTTCTCTCAAATACCTGTGTCGGCTAAAGATCAATCTAAGACTACTTTTACATGCCCTTTTGGTACTTTTGCTTATAGACGTATGCCTTTTGGTTTATGTAATGCACCTGCTACCTTTCAAAGATGCATGATGGCTATATTCTCTGACTTTTGTGAAAAGATTTGTGAGGTTTTCATGGATGACTTTTCCGTCTATGGATCTTCTTTTGATGATTGCTTGAGCAATCTTGATCAAGTTTTGCAGAGATGTGAAGAAACTAATCTTGTCTTGAATTGGGAAAAGTGCCACTTTATGGTTAATGAAGGTATTGTCTTGGGGCATAAAGTTACTGAAAGAGGTATTGAAGTTGATAAAGCCAAGGTTGATGCTATTGAAAAGATGCCATGTCCCAAGGACATCAAAGGTATAAGAAGTTTCCTTGGTCACGCTGGATTTTGTAGGAGGTTCATCAAGGACTTCTCAAAAATTTCTCGGCCTCTGACTAATTTATTACAAAAATATATACCATTTGTCTTTGTTGATGATTGTGTAGAAGTATTTGAAATACTTAAGAAAGCATTAGTCTCTGCTCCTATTGTTCAGCCACCTGATTGGAATTTACCCTTTGAAATTATGTGTGATGCTAGCGATTATGCTGTAGGTGCTGTTCTAGGGCAAAGAGTTGATAAGAAATTAAATGTTATCCATTATGCTAGTAAGACTCTAGACAATGCTCAAAGAAATTATACTACTACTAAAAAAGAACTTTTAGCAGTTGTATTTGCTTGTGATAAGTTCAGACCTTATATTGTTGATTCTAAAGTAACTATCCACACTGATCATGCTGCTATTAAATATCTTATGGAGAAGAAAGATGCTAAACCTAGACTTATTAGATGGGTTCTCTTGCTACAAGAATTTGATTTGCATATTGTTGATAGAAAAGGGGCTGAGAACCCCGTTGCAGACAACTTATCTAGGTTAGAGAATGTTCTTGATGACCCACTATCTATTGATGGTAGTTTTCCTGATGAATAATTAAATGTCATAAGTACTTCTCGTAGTACCCCTTGGTATGTTGATTATGCTAATTACATAGTTGCTAAATTTATACCACCTAGCTTCACATACCAGCAAAAGAAAAAGTTCTTCTATGATTTGAGACATTAATTTTGGGATGACCCACATCTTTATAAAGAAGGAGTAGATGGTATTATTAGACGTTGTGTACCTAAGCATGAACATGAACAGATCCTACGCAAGTGCCACTCCGAAACTTATGGAGGACACCACGCGGGAGATAGAACTACACATAAGGTATTGCAATCCGGTTTTTATTGGCCTACTTTCTTCAAGGATGCCCGTAAGTTTGTCCTATCTTGTGATGAATGTCAAAGAATTGGTAATATTAGTAGATGTCAAGAAATGCCTATGAATTATTCACTTGTTATTGAACCATTTGATGTTTGGGGCTTTAATTATATGGGACCTTTTCCTGCCTCTAATGGATATACACATATTTTAGTTGGTGTTGATTACGTTACTAAGTGGATAGAAGCTATTCCAACTAGTAGTGATGATCATAACACTTCTATTAAAATGCTTAAAGAAGTTATTTTTCCGAGGTTTGGAGTCCCTAGATATTTAATGACTGATGGTGGTTCACATTTTATTCATGGTGCTTTCCGTAAAATGCTTGCTAAATATGACGTCAATCATAGAATTGCATCTCCGTATCACCCACAGTCTAGTGGTCAAGTAGAATTGAGTAATAAAGGACTCAAATTAATTTTGCAAAAGACTGTCAATAGGTCTAGAAAGAATTGGTCCAAGAAACTTGATGATGCATTATGGGCCTATAGAACTGCATATAAAAATCCTATGGGTATGTCTCTGTATAAAATGCTATATGGGAAAGCATGTCACTTACCTCTCGAACTAGAACATAAGGCATATTGGGCTATTAAAGAGCTCAACTATGATTTCAAACTTACTGGTGAAAAGAGGTTATTTGATATTAGCTCACTTGATGAATGGAGAACCCAAGCTTATGAAAATGCCAAGTTGTTTAAAGAAAAGGTTAAAAGATGGCATGACAAAAGGATACAAAAGCGTGAGTTTAATGTAGGTGATTATGTATTGCTATACAACTCTTGTTTAAGATTTTTTGCAGGGAAACTTCTCTCTAAATGGGAAGGCCCCTATGTTATCGAGGAGGTTTATCGTTCCGGTGCCATAAAAATCAACAACTTCGAAGGCACAAATCCGAAGGTGGTAAACGGTCAAAGAATCAAACATTATATCTCAGGTAATCCCATAAATGTTGAAACCAATATTATTGAAACCGTAACCCCGGAGGAATACATAAGGGACACTTTCCAGAGCGTTTCAGACTCCGAAAAGGAATAGGTATGTGGTACGGTAAGTACACCGACTCCAAAACAATTTTTAAGGCAATATTTCTCCGTTTTGGAATATTTAGACAAATAGAAAATTAAGTACCAGTCCGGGAAGGACACGAGGGCCTCATGAGGGTGGAGGGCGCCCCCCTAGGGCGCGCCCCCTACCTCGTGAGCACCTCGTGTGCCTTCCGGACTCCGTTTTCTTGCACGATACGTATTTTGGTCGGTAAAAATTCATTATATAATCTCCCGGGGGTTTTGACTCCCGTATCACGCAAAAATCTCCTGTCTTTGTTTCGAGCTGTTTTCTGTGAGGGTTTTCAAGACCAGGTACTATGTTGTCTCCCTCCTCCTCCAACCATGAGGGAAATGATGGTTGTCTAATGAAGATAGAGCTCAAGAGAGAAGAACCTATGGAGATCAATAAGGATGAAGGGATCAAGAAGGCCGTGGAGGACCAAGTTCCAGCAACAGAAGACACCCTTCAACTGGATCATAATCTTCTTACCCCTACAGAAATAGAAGCTTTCAAGATGATTGAGTTGGCTCGTATACAAAATAAGTATCTCACACGTGAAAATATTTTGTTGAAGGAGCATATCCTCGCACTCAAGGGCATTATCCGCAAGTTAGAAGACCTGCTACGCTCGATGTGCGACTATCCATCATCAAAAACACCTCCACCTTCTTCACCAACCAAGGAGATATAATAACATGGGTATGAGCACTCCCCTTGGCAACCGCCAAGCTTGGGGGAGGTGCCCCGGTATCGTATCACAACTCCTATCTTCACCGTTTTCCTTAGTTCGATCTTATTAGTAGTATTTTGATCTAGTAGAATAAAGTTTGTGGCATGATCTAGTTGTGAGTTTTGCTTTATTATCCTTCTATGTAATCGAGTCCATGAGCTATATAATAAATATTAGTGTTGAGTCAAGGGCTTGATTGTTTTGCCATGATCCTAAGTGAATAAAAGAAAAGAGAAAGAAATAAAAAGAAACAAAGAGATCATATGGATCTCATGGAGAGTAATGAGCTCACATAGAAAAAGTATGATGAATAAAAGTTGTTGAGAGTTGACAATCATAGTTTTGGTCATCGTTGCAATTAATAAGAAGTAATAAAGAAAGAGAGGTCTTCACATATAGATATACTATCTTGGACATCTTTTATGATTGTGAGGACTCACTAAAATATGACATGCTAAAGAGTTGACATTAGACAAGGAAGACAACGTAATGGGTGATGTTTTCTTACATCTGAGATAAATTATATTGCCTTGGATCTTCCAACATGTTGAGCTTGCTTTTCCCCCTCATGCTAGCCAAATTCATTGCACCAAGTAGAGATACTACTTGTGCTTCCAAATACCCTTAAACCAGTTTTGCCATGAGAGTCCACCATATCTACCTATGGATTGAATAAGATCCTTCAGGTAAGTTGTCATCGGTGCAAAGCAATAAAAATTGCTCTCTAAATATGTATGATTGATTGGTGTGGGAGAAATAAGCTTTATACGATCTTGTGATGTGGAAGTAATAAAAGCAACGGACTGCATAATAAAGGTTCATATCACAAGGGGCAATATAAAGTGACGTTCTTTCGCATTAAGATTTTGTGCATCCAACTATAAAAGTGCATGGCAACCTCTGCTTCCCTCTGCGAAGGGCCTATCTTTTATCATTATCTTCTACCTTATGCAAGAGTCATGGTGATTTTCACCCTTCCTTTTTACACTTTATCCTTTGGCAAGCACAGTATGTTGGAAAGATCCTGGTATATATGGCTAATTGGATGTGAGTTTTCATGAACTATTACTGTTGACATTATCCTTGAGGTAAAACGTTGGGAGGCAAGACTATAAGCCCCTATGTTTCTCTGTGTCCGATTAAAACTCCACACCCATAAGTATTGCGTGAGTGTCAGCAATTGTGAAATATTATATGATAGTTGAGTATGTGGACTTGCTGAAAAACTCTTATACATTGACTCTTTCCTATATTATGATAAATTGCAATTTCTTCAATGACCGAGATTGTAGTTTGTTAGTTTTCAATGAAGTTTACGATTCATACCTGATTGTGATTGAATTATTACTCTAGCATTAGAGATCATATGACAAAAATTATATAAGCTGCTGTTATAAGAATGATCATGATGCCCTCATGTCCGTATTTTATTTTTATCGACACCTTCATCTCTAAACATGTGTACATATTTTTCGATTTCGGCTTTTCGCTTGAGGACAAGCGAGGTCTAAGCTTGGGGGAGTTGATACGTCCATTTTGCATCATGCTTTTATATCAATATTTATTGCATTATGGGCTGTTATTTCACATTATGTCACAATACTTATGGCTATTCTCTCTTATTTTACAAGGTTTACATAAGGAGGGAGAATGCCGACAGCCGGAATTCTGGGCTGGAAAAGGAGCAAATATTAGAGACTTATTCTGCACAACTCCAAAAGTCCTGAAACTCCACGGAACACCTTATAATGAATAATGAAAAATCCTCGCCAAAGATGAAGGCCAGGGGGCCCACACCCTTCTCACGAGGGTGGGGGCGCGCCCCCTGCCTCGTGGGCCCCCTGGTGGCTCTCCGATGACCATCTTCTCCTATATGAAGTCTTTCATTGAGAAAAAAAGAGGAAGCAACCTTTCGGGACAAAACTCCGCCGCCACGAGGCGGAACCTTGGCGGATCCAATCTAGAGCTCCGGCAGAGCTGTTCTGCCGGGGAAATTTCCCTCCCGGAGGGGGAAATCATCGCCATCGTCATCACCAACGCTCCTCTCATCGGGAGGGCAATCTCCATCAACATCTTCATCAACACCATCTCATCTCAAAACCCTAGTTTATCTCTTGTATCCAATTCTTGTCTCCAAGTCCGGGATTGGTGCTAGTAGGTTGCTAGTAGTGTTAATTACTCCTTGTAGTTGATGCTAGTTGGTTTAATTGGTGGAAGATCATATGTTCAGATCCTTTATGCATATTAATACCCCTCTGATTATGAACATGAATATGCTTTGTGAGTAGTTACGTTTGTTCCTGAGGACAAGGGAGAAGTCTTGCTATTAGTAGTCATGTGAATTTGGTATTCGTTCGATATTTTGATGAGATGTATGTTGTCTAGCCTCTAGTGGTGTTATGTGAACGTCAACTACATAATACTTCACCATTATTTGGGCCTAGAGGAAGGCATTGGGAAGTAATAAGTAGATGATGGGTTGCTAGAGTGACAGAAGCTTAAACCCTAGTTTATGCGTTGCTTCGTAAGGGGCTGATTTGGATCCATATGTTTCATGCTATGGTTAGGTTTACCTTAATACTTTTGTTGTAGTTGCGGATGCTTGCAATAGAGGTTAATCATAAGTGGGATGCTTGTTCAAGTAAGAACAGCACCCAAGCACCTGTCCACCCACATATCAAATTATCAAAGTACCGAACGTGAATCATATGAACGTGATGAAAACTAGCTTGACGATATTCCCATGTGTCCTCGGAAGCACTTTTCCTTATATAAGAGTTTGTCCAGGCTTGTCCTTTGCTAAAAAAGGATTGGGCCACCTTGCTGCACTTTATTTACTTTTGTTACTTGTTGCTCGTTACAAATTATCTCATTACAAAACCATCTGTTACCACTTATTTCAGTACTTGCAGAGAATACCTTGCTGAAAACCGTTTATCATTTCCTTCTGCTCCTCGTTGGGTTCGACACTCTTACTTATCGAAAGGACTACGATAGATCCCCTATACTTGTGGGTCATCAGGCCCGAGTGCCATGATTTCAGATCTGAACCTATTATGTTTTCATCAATATATGAGAGTTCTTGATCCTATCTTGCAAGTCTATAGTCACCTATTATGTGTTAGGATCCGTTAACCCCGAAGTGACAATAATCGGGATACTTACCGGTGATGACCATAGTTTGAGGAGCTCATGTATTCACTATGTGCTAATGCTTTGTTCCGGTACTCAATTAAAAGGAGGCCTTAATATCCCTTAGTGTCCATTAGGGCCCCGCTACCACGGGAGGGTAGGACAAAAGATGTCATGCAAGTTCTTTTCCATAAGCACGTATGACTATATTCGGAATACATGCCTACATTACATTGATGAATTGGAGTTAGTTCTGTGTCACCCTATGTTATGACTGTTACATGATGAACCGAATCTGGCATAATTCTCCATCACCGATCCATTGCCTACGAGCTTTCCATATATTGTTCTTCGCTTATTTACTTTTCCGTTGCTATTGCTATCAGCACTACAAAAATACCAAAAACATTACTTTTGCTATCGTTACCTTTTGCTACCGTTACCACTACTATCATATTACTTTGGTACTAAATACTTTGCTGCAGATATTAAGTTTCCAGGTGTGGTTGAATTGATAACTCAACTGCTAATACTTGAGAATATTCTTTGGCTCCCCTTGTGTCAAATCAATAAATTTGGGTTGAATACTCTACCCTCGAAAACTGTTGCGATCCCCTATACTTGTGGGTTATTAGGGGGCGCGCCCTACCCCCTGGGCGCGCCCCCTGCCTCGTGGGCCCCCTGGTGGCCCTCTGATGCCCATGTTTGGCTATATGGAGTCTTTTGTTGAGGAAAAAAAAATCATAAGCAAGCTCACGGGACGAAACTCTGCCGCCACGAGGCGGAACCTTGGGAGAACCAATCTAGGGCTCCAGCGGTGCTGTTCTGCCGGGGAAACTTCCCTCCGGGAGGGGGAAATCATCACCATCGTCATCACCAACGATCCTCTCATCGGGAGGGGGTTAATCTCCATCAACATCTTCACTAGCACCATCTCATCTCAAATCCTAATTCATCTCTTGTATCCATATTTGTCCCAAAGCCACGGATTGGTACCTGTGGGTTGCTAGTAGTGTTGATTACTCCTTGTAGTTGATGCTAGTTGGTTTACTTGGTGGAAGATCATATGTTCAGATCCATTATGCATATTAATACCCCTTTGATTATGAACATGAATATGCTTTTGTGAGTAGTTAAGTTTGCTCCTGAGGACATGGGAGAAGTCTTGCTATAAGTAGTCATGTGAATTTGGTATTTGTTCGATATTTTGATGAGATGTATGTTGTCTTTCCTCTAGTGGTATCATGTGAACGTCGACTACATGACACTTCACCATTGTTTGGGCCTAGAGGAGGGCATTGGGAAGTAATAAGTAGATGATGGGTTGCTAGAGTGACAGAAGCTTAAACCCTAGTTTATGCGTTGCTTCGTAAGGGGTTGATTTGGATCCATATGTTTCATGCTATGGTTAGGTTTACCTTAATACTTCTGTTGTAGTTGCGGATGCTTGCAATAAGGGGTTAATCATAAGTGGGATGCTTGTCCAAGGAAGGACAGTACCCAAGCACCGGTCCACCCACATATCAAATTATCAAAGTACCAACCGTGAATCATATGAACGTGATGAAAACTAGCTTGACGATAATTCCCGTGTGTCCTCGGGAGCGCTTTCCTTTATATAAGAGTTTGTCCAGGCTTGTCCTTTGCTACAAAAAGGATTGGGCCATCTTGCTGCACCTTATTTACTTTTACTATTTGTTACCCGTTACCAATTACCTTATCACAAAGCTATCTGTTATCGATACTTTCAGTGCTTGCAGAAAATACCTTGTTGAAAACCGCTTATCATTTCCTTCTGCTCCTCGTTGGGTTCGACACCCTTACTTATCGAAAAGGCTACGATAGATCCCCTACACTTGTGGGTCATCAAAGCATGCCTTTTTCGGTTTCATCCATGGTGTGGAATTTGAGGAAGGATATGTGTCTAGTGGTGAGACAGCCATCTGCTTTGATGGTGAGTCGTCAACCGGTGAGACCAATTCAATGTATCAACTGCAGAACGACCGGCTAGGAGGCTGTTCCGATGGCGAGAGTATTACGGACCCCCATGAGCCACTGAACAGATTTGCAATCTTCGTGGCCAGTACACAGTCGGTGATCGGTTCGACGACCGCCGCAGCTATGACCTCCAGCTCGTCGGCTGCACTGACGGCTGGGGCTAGTGGCTCTGCGTGCCCGCCGGCTCAGGTTCTGACCGAACTGCTGGATGCTTTGGCAGCTTTAATGGGGACGGAGGTGACCCCGGACCCTCAAGAACAACATAAAGTGGATGTTGCGAAGCTACGAGATGAGATAGCTCAAGCCAAGGAAGAGCTCGCGGCTGAGAACGCCGGGATGGCCATGGAGCGAGCTGCTTTGGATGCTTAGGCACAATCGATTCATGCAAAATCTTTTTGGCTTACCTTGGATCAAAACGCTTCAAATGCCATCATGAGAAGGAGGCACCAGAGTCGCTTACCTCTAGCGTATGATGCGAGGAACCTTTTCAACACACCTGGGGCAGGGACTGATGACGGGAAAATGGTGGGCGTGAAACACGCGTCCACGTCATTGATATAGAGTTAATAAATTTAAGTGCATAAATGCATAAATAAAATAGATATCAAACATTGCAGGTACTTTATTTCTAGAACTCTTACATTTACATAAAAGGTCTGTTAATTACATCACCAAAGAGTAAACCCCTGATTAAGAATTCCAACATATTGTAGGATCGAGAAGAGGTGTCTAGAGGGGGGTGAATAGACTCTTAGCAAGACAAGTTGCAGCTTTTAATTTCTTTAAGTTGAAGTGGAGTTTTGACACAAGTTTGAACATTCACAATACATATCAAGCAAGCATGACAAGTGTATATGAGCAGCAGAAAGTAAATCATGCAAGTTGCAAGAATGTAAAGGATGGGATTGGAGTGTGCAAACCCAATTGGAGACATGGAGATTTTTGGCGTGGTTCCGATAGGTGGTGCTATCGTACATCCACGTTGATAGAGACTTCAACCCATAAAGGGTAACAGTTGCGCGAGTCCACGGAGGGCTCCACCCACAAAGGGTCCACGAAGAAGCAACCTTGTCTATCCCACCATGTCCATCGCCCACGAAGGACTTGCCTCACTAGGGTAGATCTTCACGAAGTAGGCGATCTCCTTGCCCATACAAACTCCTTGGTTCAACTCCACAATCTTGACGGAGGCTCCCAAGTGACACCAAACCAATCTAGGAGACACCACTCTCCAAGAGGTAACAAATGGTGTGTTGATGATGAACTCCTTGCTCTTGTGCTTCAAATGATAGTCTCCCCAACACTCAACTCTCTCTCATAGGATAGAATTTGGTGGAAAGATGATTTGAGTGGAAAGCAACTTGGGGAAGGCTAGAGATCAAGATTATGTGGTTGGAATGAAGTATCTTGACCTCAACAGAAGTGTAGGTGGTTCTCTCTCAGAAAATGTATGTTGGAAGTGTAGGCATGTTCTGATGGCTCTCTCTACGAATGAAGAGTGGGTGGAGGGGTATATATAGCCTCCACACAAAATCTAACTGTTACACACAAATCACCAAACTCGGTGGGACCAAATCATACAACTCGGTCAGGCCGATTTAGTTCATAATGTGATCGTTAGGGTTTTCGGTGGGACCGACTTGATCAACACAATGGGACCGATGTGCTAGGGTTAGGGTAAAGCCTCATCTCGGTTGGACCGATGACACAAATTCGGTTGGACCGATTTCGGTAATAAGCTAAACAGAGAGTTGGCCAAGCAAACTTGGTGAGACCGATGTCATGTTTCGGTGAGACCGAAATTAATCCAATAGGCAACAGAGAGTTTGCAAGCCCATCTCGGTGAGACCGAGATTCCATCGGTGAGACCGAATTGATTAGGGTTTCTGGCAGTAGTTATGTCAAGAGAACTCGGTGGCGCCGGATAGGAAATTTCGGTGGGGCCGAGTTTGACTTTCGGTTTGGGACATATTTGGATATGAGAAAGTGGTTGTGGGTTGTGGAGTATATCACTAAGCACTTTGAGCAAGAACCTCATTAAGCAACACCTCATCCCCTCTTAATAGTATTGGCTTTCTATGGACTCAATGTGATCTTGGATCACTAAAATGAAAAATGTCGAGTCCTGAGCTTTGAGCTTGAGCCAATCATTTGTCTTCATCATCTTGAAGGGGTCCCACATCCTCTAGTCCATGCCACTCCACTGTTGGACTTATCTGAAATATGCTAGATGATAGTATTAGTCCAACAAGAGATATGTTGACATTAATTACCAAAATCACCCGGGAAGCACTTGTGCTTTCACATATCTATTACATAGGATTACATAACATGCCTATTACAATATTCTACAAGAGAGATCCTCTTTGTGGTCGATGAGGAACTCCTTCTTGGTGAACTTGAAGTTTGGTTTCATGCAAATACTCCTCCACAATTTCATGTGTGATGTTTGGGAATATATTTTCCTAGCATGCAACAATTTGTTCGTGTTCAACCTCATTTATATGTAGAATGAAGGTTGATCTTGGCTAGACATGGTTTTATCCTACGTTTGGCACATAGGATACGTGTATGTTTTCTTTTGAGCATATTTTGTGATATATTTGGTTTTGGTAGCACGAATGTATGTGACATGCTAACTTTAATAAGTTTTGCATCATCACATTACTACTATCATCGTGTAGCACATATGCGGTGCCCGCGTGTAGCGTAATGGACTGAAGCTTTCTAATACAATCTTGATGATTTTTATGGTGCATATTTTGTTGACTCTGAGCCCAGAAAATATCAAGCCTGACCTAAGTGGATTTTTGCTTATGATATTTTTGTTTGTTTAAAGCCTATGTGGGCTACATGGAATATGCCTTATCATGTATTTTGCATGAATTTTCTATGCATATGTGGATGTGGAGTAAACCTATTTTTATTAAGTTCTGCTTTACTTGTATTACTACTAACACCGCGTGGCACTAAGATAATGTCCGCGTGCAATGTAACCAAGCAAAGGGTTTGTGGAGCAATTACAGTATTGCATGAGACATATTTTATCTATCATTTTTGTTTACGTTTATACCTTACATGGTATTAGCACTAACTCCACGTAGCATCATTTTGTTGACACTCGTGTGTAGCATAACCCAAGTAAAGTTAGTTTGTGATATCCATTTATGACGATGCTAATAGTTTAGGCTCTTATAGCATTGGAGCATTTCATGACATATTTTATTTGACTTTGGCCAAAATATGTGGCCCGGATGTTTTGTTTAATTTTCTCTCACTTGTATTACTACTAACACCGCGTAGCATTAAGATGATGCCCGCGTGTAGTGTAACTAGGTAAGATTGGTTTTTATGATGCAACATGTTTTATAATTCATCTTGCATGATTTTGGTTTGTGGGTGTGTAACATGAACACATTTTTAGTTAAGTTCTGCCAACTTTTTGTATTACTACTAACATCGCCTGACATTAAGATAATGCCCGCGTGCAGCGGAACCAAGTGAGGGAATACATTTTTATGCTCTTGTTTGTATTACAACTAGCGTGACACATAATGCCCGTAGCGCAACCAAACAAGAGTTTATCATGAGTCCAGTTTAGCCCTTTCGTAATTTCATTCCAACTTAGTCATATCCATTTTTTTGTGATGACCAAATTAAGGCAATTTTTATGAGGTTTTCGTACCTATGACACTCACTTGATTTGTATCTGCGTATAGGGACCAAACCGAGGAACGAGGCGTTCATCCTGGCTTGTATCGCTAACGGGACCGAACCAAGGAGATCATTCGGACGAAGCATACACAACATGCAGAAGGAACATGCATGCTCCTTGGCTCGTACCGCGATGGCCGAATCGAAGGCGAAAGTTTATGGTAGATATAACATGCTCCTTGATTTGTACCATGATGGCCGAACCGAAGGCAACAATTTGGGTTGTATATAACATGTCCCTTGGTTTGTACCGCGATGATCGAACCAAGGACAAAAATTTGAGATGAATGTAACACACTCCTTAGTCCATACCAAAATGGTTGAACCAAAGATGAAATTTTGAGATAGATTAAACATGCACCTTAGTCTGTACCGCAATGGTCGGACTAAGGGTGAGAATTTTTCAGAGATGAAACATATTCCTTGATTTGTACCATGATGGCCGAATCAATGGCTAGAGTTTTGGGAGAGGAGGAAGAAGAAAGCTCCCTGGTTTGTACCACAATGGCCAAACCAAGGACTAGAGGAGAGCCATGAATCTCACCTTCAACCTTCGAGCAAGCACCACGCCTGCCTCTTCTTTCTCTATGTGCTTTTATATGATTTATGGTGTGTTAGAATATTGCTACTAGAGGTGGAAGAAGACCAAACAACTCTGCAGCAAAATTGATCCAACCCCTTTGTGCACTTGGTGACCATGTATTTATAGCGAGGGAGAGCAGCGAAGAGATGTGGCTGCATGTGCGCGCCCACGTTCTGTGATCGTGCGATCGTGCAAGCGTGGCGCTGCTCCTTTCCTTTTCTCTATTTCTTTATTGCTAATTAACCGACAACGTCCCATCACCTGTATGGGCTTAATTAGGCTATGTTTTAGGCCCATTTACTTGTATGTGTGAGTGGGCTGATGGCTGAGGTTACACATGCATATGTACGTGTGTAAGTGAAGTACGTGGCCAATTTGTTTTAGAAGGCTAAGGCTAATTAGTTGAAATGGCTCACTAAGGCTTTTACCTCCTTAGCGTGACACAAAATAAATGAATGAAAATATATTCTTTCAATCAAAATTATATGCCAGTATTTCGATAACAGTCTGACCTTTTTATATGTCGTCGCACGGGACATTTTTTCCTTTTTCTATGTGTCGTGTGATATTTTGTTAACAGTGCTGGAATAATGTCCAATTTTACTCCATGATTCAATATATTAGTAATATCAATACTGCTTATGAAAATTTAAATTTATATGAACATTAGAATTCCCCCGCTGGTGATGGCGTATATGTAGGCGAGCCACATGTCCTCTATATTTTGCCTATATTTTTTTTGTCAGTGTCGGTGCACGTACATATAAACCATGTGTCCTCCATTTTTCCATAGGAGAAAACTTGACGACTGTTTATTTGTTTCATCATATTTTATAATTGTTAGTTTAATGCGTGCATAATCGACATTCGAAAATATATCATAGGCCTACTTTTTTCTCGGTCATCAATTAGAGCGGTTGATTATAATTGATTATTTTTCATTGTAAAATGGATTTTTGCCATTTTGTGTTTATATTTTATGTGGTTATGCATTTTATTTATCTTGGTCATCCATGTCAACAGATGCCCCTCAAAGTCTGGGTTCGAAGAGAATATTATTTTTGACTCGGGCCCAGAGCTCGAAACTTGATTATACATATTTCTTGTGTTTATAGCACTACCCGTGAGTATATGGGCTCGTGATTTTTTACTCGATTGTGTGCCAGCTACGTGGTTGTGCAGTTTTATCCACACAATGCATTTTTTAATTTTAATTTAGGCTCGGAACTTTTTTTGGAGCGCATAGTTTAACACTTAGGAGTTTAAACTCATGAAGGTTGGATCAAATTTAACATTATTAAAATGTGCTTATAGTTTAGCATCATATAACATTAGTGCATTTTGTATGTGCGTAAAAATGTTTCACATGATGCTTATAGTTTAGGCTCATATAGCATTGGAGCAGTATGAGGTTTTAGTTTATTCTCATGAGGCAAATGATTTGTGCTCATAGCTTAGAGCATTAATTTTCCGAATATATGAAACTAATAGTTCATTCTCACATAGCTTGGAGTGTTAGGTTTTTTTTCATGAGGCTAAAAGCTTATACTCGTATAGCCTGGGAGTATTATATTTATACATCTTAATCAAATGAGGCTACTAGTTTATACTCATCTAGCCTGGGAGTGTTTTACACTCACATTATGTGTTGGCAGAGCGCTCGAGCATTTGGCCTATTCTATTTTTTTGTTCATTTGCAAATCTCATTATTTAGGCTGCACCACTTTATTTCTTTATTTTATTTTTCTTATGTGCTAGTTTTTTACCACAGTTTAAGCTCATGAGGGTGGAGCCTTTTATATGTATATAGTTTAGACTCCTAAGTTTCATTGGAGTGTATTTTTTGGGTGTCCCAGTTTAGACTCGTAAGGGTATGGAGTGATTTTTTTGAGCCCCACTTTATACTCATGAGGGTATGGAGCAATATTTTTTTTCTATCACAGTTTAGACTCGTAAGTTTATTGGAATGTATATTTTTTTGGGTGCCCCAGTTTAGACTCGTGAGGGTATGGAGTTATTTTTTTTGTGAGCCGCAGTGTATCCAGTTTGGGACACCTAGGTGCCCAAGCACCTTGCCTACAAACCGTTGGATTACATTGAGATGTGTGCATGTGTAATTAGTATTAGCAGTATTGGATCAACCATGTTAGCTCTTTATTAGGAAAGAATTATTGCAAATTATTGCTTCATATGGACACTTAATGCCCAGATTAAACAATATAGGGAAAAAATAGCAATTAATGGTCCGGTCATGCATGCTCCATGGTACGTCCCTAACTTTATTTCTTATACACGCACTTCTTTCTTTTTTACATAAAAATAGGAAGTCATATACATAATTAGATACGTATGTATATGATCGTCTTGGGAACAGAAGATATAGTTATCTTTTGCCTCCATGGGAAAATACACATGTACGTCTTCAAGCTTTTTTCAAAATGGATATTTTTTTGGTATGTGCATACCCATCATATTTTTTTGCATACCCCCCAGATGTGAGATTTGTACCCAGGTATTCAGATACCTATGGATGCCATAATTCATGTAGTCGGGTATATACGTAGCCATATTTTACTATATATACGTTGACATGATACCTAACAGTTTCTACACTTTTTCATATAGCCAGGTATATACGTGTGCAGACACATTGGGTATACTGTTTTATTTATGTTCGTTGGGTATATACTAGAAGATTTATGTGACCAAGTCGTATAAACTATGTGGGTATACTAGGAGTTTTTTTTGCTACAAAGGTACAGTAGAAGTTCATTGGGTATATTTTACATAGCAAGGTATATATGTAGCCATATTTTACGTGACCTGGAATATACGTACCGTGTATGTACATCGTCAGTAGGTACCGGATACAAGTATTAGATAGTTAGGAAATACACTATTGGGTATATACATATCACGTATGTAAATAATTTCATTAGTAGGTATTCGATGCCCATATTAGATAGTTAGGAACCAAAAATGATATGTAAGAGTTCAAAAAATATTGAGTATATACGAGTTGGTATGTATTAGATATTTAGGAAACAAAAATACGCGCATTAGATAACCATGGCAGTTTAAATAAAAAAACATTAATACGATTTATTATATGGCAAGTCTTGCATGCCTAATAATTAGGAAACAAAAATAAATCATAAGTATGGAAAGTCTTGCATGAAGAATGAATAGAAAACTAATTAAATATATCACGGTTTCCAAAACAATCAAGGTGGTGCCCCATCTATTTTACCTATATATATATATATATATATATATATATATATATATATAAAAGCATGGCTAATGTGTTTCTTACCAGAGGTTGCTATCTGAGCCACATGAAAGCATTGGGATCTGGTCCACCCCCTTTCCCTCTTTGCATTTTCGTCATTTTTTATGTTTAAACTTTATTTCCTCTTTGAGCTGAAGTTGGACCGCATGCACATGTGCATAGGCCATAGGCCCAGCTTTGTAGGCCTGCACGCTGCAGCCCTCGGGGCGTGCGGGTAAGGTTCTGAGCCCACGAAAGGTGCTCTTCCCTCCGCTCGGTTCTACGCCCAGTAAAGGTTCTGAGTTTTTTTCTTGTTCGTTCGTCTCCTTTTTCCGAGTATATGTCTTTTTTATCAATACTTTCCAATAGTTTTTTATGTTGCTTAATGTGTGTACCACACATACCACCGCCAGGACACGAGCCTGATCTGGCTCGTGCCTCGTCGGGTGTGCTTCCATTGTGGGTGATTGTTTGCGTCACAACCCGGATGGGCCTGTAAGACTGGAACACGACGGCCCGTCAATAGCAAGTACATGGCGATTGGGTTAGAACCTTACTGCATACTCTAATGGGCCGGTATAACTGGAAGTTGATGTCCAAGCTTGTCATGCCGCGCTATAAAAAAACTAGGTTGTCATGCTTATTGGTGGGCGGTGTACATATATGGCGTTAAAACCACTAAAGAAATTATTCCAACAAAGATACGTGCAGTATAACGTTTAAAAAAAATCGTCAGTGGATTATCAAAAGAATAGCAAGCAAGATATATGTTTTTCAAGTAATTTTAAGTTGGTCGGCATCTTTTCACTACTAGACACACAACATTGTCAAGCTTCATCATATTTCATCAGTTTGGAGACATATCAGTTATAGCTATACAACTTATGTTACAAGCTTATTGGTTTAATTGCCAAATATTTATGGAACACACCAGCAGCCATCCTAGTTTATAAACATGAAGTAGTACAAGGAAATAAAAGGCAGAAGATAGATGCATTGCGTCAGTACAACATACACATTTTTCTCAACACGGGCTAATGCAACTGCTCAGTACGTCTGAATTTGGATGTATTAAAGACTGATTTTTCTGAAGTACGTTTGGGTCTGCTTGTAGTGCAGCCAGGACGTCCCATAGGCCCAGATTTGTGGCCGTGGCAGAGTAGGTGTGTTGAGCGCTGAATGGAGATGCTGGTCTCGTGTTTTCGTCAGCATCCGGCCGGACGCATGCGGAAGCACTCCCATGAGTATTTGCATGGAGAGAAGCCGGTCACAAAGCACTCTACTTTCGAGGGCAATTTCGGTGTCCAGAAGTCAAGGTTGTAACCTGATGGCATGCATGCAATGAAAAGGCGCCTCACTCTACCACTACCACAGCTACTAACCTGAGCCATGTCTAGCACGCAGCCGATGGACCCGCTATTTTCATGCATGCCGCAGTCCTCACTCTGCCGGACCTGTGACCTACCTAGATGGCATGGTCAGATCCTCACTTTGCCTTCCCTCGAACTTGGCGTGGTCAGATCCTCACTTTCTGGTTATGATCCTTTTTCGGTAAAAACGGGTTTCATACTATGCTCCAGAAACAGACATACTAAATAAAAAAAGAAAAAAATGAAGGCAGCAATTCACAGCTAGAATGACCATCATCGTCGGAGTCCGAGGACAAGGAGATGCAGCTATCGCCATCCTCGGAGTTGGAGTTGGAGTGGACGATGAGCCCCTTCATCTGACGGAGTGCCCTGTCCTGCTCCTGCTTTAACTTGGCGACCCGAGCCGCCTCCGGCATTGCCACATTCGCCTCGTACTCCGACTGCTCAATAGCAAGCAGGAACACCTTGGCGCTCTTCCGTCGGAGGCGGCGAGCGTCCGTCCCTGCCGTTGTAAGGGACCGGCGGTAGACCCATGCGAGGAGCCGCTCGTCCTCGTTGGACTCTATCCTGCATCCCGCGGCGGCGGCGCACGGACTGCTCCGCCGAGTCCCAATCCCGTGCCCGCTGCCTATCATGGCACGCGGCGCGCGCCTTCGTTTTCGGGGTACGCGTGCGGGCTGGCAGCGCGGGCACCAGCCCCCACCGCAACCCGCGTGGAGGAGTGCCCGATGCGGGAAGGAGACGCCGTGGGGGCAGTGCGGACTACGCGGTCCTGGGGGAGCTGACAGCGGGCCGGGAGGGTCCAGCTACGGCATCCGCGCTGCGCCAGTGGGAGCTGCGGCGACGCTCCAGATCCGGGATTGCCGCCGGTGCCCACCTTCGACCGCACTGCGCAATGCGGAGGGCCATCTCCTCCATGTAGTCGAGGTTGGAGCCGGAGACGCTGCCGGAGCTAGACATTGGAATGGATGGGATTGGAATCGCAGAGGGAGAGGAGAGGACGGGAAAGAGAGAGTGAGCTAGATATCCTAAGAGCATCTACAGCCACATAAGGCAAATCCGGCCCCTCAAACGACCGCGGACGCGCCCGGGCGCGTCAACGGGCAGTTACCGGGCACACCTCAAATTTCATTTGTTGCATTCGGACATCTCATACTCGATTCTTATATCCATACAAAGACATGAAAAAGAAAATATAACCTACATACTACGTCGATCCTAGCTACTCCTCGTCGGAGATTGCGACGATCTCCGTGCTCGGCTCCGACAACATTGGCGATAGCTGCAGCTCCGGCTCCTTTGGCGCCTCCGACTGCTCCGTTCCAGCGTCCTCCACCTCTATCTCAGCGCCGAGCTCGGCGAAGAGCGCGTCGGTCTCCGCCTGCTCCCACTAGAGGAATGCCCGGTTGGCCTCCACATAGGCCTCATCCTGGATGTACTCCAGGATGACGTGTTGCTCGACCATCACGTCGGACTGGGCGACAACAAACTCCACCTCCGCGTGCTCCATGTTGAAGGGCGGCACCTGCTGGTCCGGCTCCTCCACCTCCATCGGAGTCATCTCCTCCCCCTCTGCTCCTCCTCCTCCTCCTGCGGCTTCGGCGAGTCCGGAGGCAGCCCGACAACTATGTGGGCGGCCAACGCGGCTTCCCTCGCCCGGATTTGCTACTGGATCTCGTAGCGGCGCTCCGGCGTCAGCATGGCATAGTAGGTGATCTTGCTCCAGACCATGATGGAGTGTCGGAGCATGGCCAGAGTGCCGGAGCGGGAGAGGAAGGAGGTGGAAGGGCTCAGACTGGCAGCGTGGAGAGGGGAAGGGGGATTGGTTAGGGTTGCAGGACGCCGGCCGGCTTAAATAGCCAAATGTTGTCTTGCACGGCGAGCTGGAGCGGCGCCCCGCGGCATTCCCACCACACCGATGGACGCGGCGTACGTCGTATCGCTAGGTTTCCGGGTGTTTCCGTGTGGGGCCGCGCCATCAGGCCGACGTGGCGGGCGTGCACGAGTGCGCCTGGGCATCCCCATATCCGCCCCATATATATATTTGGGCTGGATATGGGGGGTGCCGGTCAGACCGGACATTTGAGGGTCGTTTAAGAGGCCCGTCTGGGTCAAAAAATCATGACCGGGCAGCCTGCCTGTGCGTTTGAGACGGGTTTAAAGGGTCCGGTTGTAGATGCTCTAAGAGCACTTATGTATGCAAGGTGGTGCCCGAAACCGTGACATGGCCGCCAAAGATTCTTGGCAACATTATTCATGTCTAGTTCAATAAGATTGTGTTGTAATTTTCAAGCACTGCTAGTACAAATTATAAATTCACTTCGACTTAAGTTCTATTCTACTACATTCTTGTGTGTGAACAATGGTGATTAACTTGTGACCCCTTTATTTTGTTTCATGTGTCTGGAGAACAATCATTTTTTATTTTTGCCTTTGTCGTATATATCGGTGAATGGACAATTACAAACATAGGCGCCAACACTTGACGTGGTTAAGCTCACTTGAAAGGAGAAAACGATAATCAACTGACATTGTAATTCACAACATGCAAGACATACCCCTCATGGTGTTCTTGTATCGCCGTATCGTCATAATAAAACGGCAACCTTCATTTGCCATTCCACAAACCCTACACACTTGTATGAGTGCACTCTTCGTAATTGGACCGGGCACCCTTTTCTGCCATGAACGTTGTAACCTCTTGAGTAGCACCTTGTTTCCTCATGTGATCCTCTCTCTCTCTCTCTCTCTCACCTTTTTGGTATGTCTATAGGCACGAAGACTAGACATGTTTAAGCTCACTTAAAAGGAAACAACAATATTGAACGAACAGTTGTATTTGAAAACATGCAAGTCACACCCCTCACGGTGTCCTTGCATCGATGTATCGTCATAATGACAGGAGAACCTTCATTTTCCATTACACAAACCCTACACACTCATATGAGTGCACTCTTTTCAATTGGACCGGGCACCTTTATCTTCCATGAACGTTGTACCTATCAGAGTAGCACCTTGATTCCTCCGGTGATCCAGATCTCTCTCTCTCTCTCTCTCTCTCACACACACACACACACCTCTTTTGTGTGACTATCGGCGCTAACAATTGACGTGGTTAAGGTCATTTAAGAGGAAACAACCATAAATGAACGGGCAATTGTATTTGAAAAGATGCAAGTCACCCCCCTCATGGTGTTCTTTTATCGATGTATCATCATAATGACAGGAGAACCTACATTTTCCATTACACAAACCCTACACACTCGTATGGGGCCACACCGTCAGGCCGACATGGCGGGCGTGCACGGGTGCGCCCGGGCGCCCCCATATCCGTCCATATATATTTGGGCTGGATATGGGGGGTGCCGGTCAGACCGGGCGTTCGAGGGTCGTTTGAGAGGCCCGTCTGGGTCAAAAAATCATGACCGGGCGGCCTGCCTGGGCGTTTGAGACGGGTTTAAAGGGTCCGGTTGTAGATGCTCTAAGAGCACTTATGTATGCAAGGAGGTGCCTGAAACCGTGACATGGCCGCAAAATATTCTTGCCAACATTATTCCTGTCTAGTTTAATAAGATTGTGTTGTAATTTTCAAGCACTGCTAGTACAAACTATAAATTCACTTCGACTTAAGTTCTATTATACTACATTCTTGTGTGTGAACAATGTTGATTAACTTGTGACCCCTTTATTTTTTTCATGTGTCTAGAGAACAATCATTTTTTATTTTTGCCTTTGTCGTATATATCGGTGAACGGAGAATTGCAAACATAGGCGCCAACACTTGACGTGGTTAAGCTCACTTGAAAGGAGAAAATGATAATCAACCGACATTTGAAATTCACAACATGCAAGACATACCCCTCATGGTGTTCTTGTATTGCCGTATCATCATAATAAAACGGGAACCTTCATTTGCTATTCCACCAACCCTACACACTCGTATGAGTGCACTCTTTGTAATTGGACCGAGCACCCTTTTCTGCCATGAACGTTGTAACCTCCAGAGTAGCACCTTGTTTCCTCATGTGATCCTCTCTCTCTCTCTCTCACACACACACACACCTTTTTTGTGTGTCTATAGGCACCAAGACTAGACATGTTTAAGCTCACTTAAGAGGAAACAACAATATTGAACGAACAATTGTATTTGAAAACATGCAAGTCACACCCCTCATGGTGTCCTTGCATCGATGTATCGTCATAATGACAGGAGAACCTTCATTTTCCATTACACAAACCCTACACTCTCATATGGGTGCACTCTTTTCAATTGGACCGGGCACCTTTTTTCATGAATGACAGGAGAACCTTCATTTTCCATGAATGTTGTACCTATCGGAGTAGCACCTTGATTCCTCCGGTGATCTAGATCTCTATCACCCCCCCCCCACACACACACCTCTTTTGTGTGACTATCGGTGCTAACAATTGACGTGGTTAAGGTCATTTAAGAGGAAACAACCATACATGAACATGCAATTGTATTTGAAAAGATGCAAGTCACCCCCCTCATGGTGTTCTTTTATTGATGTATCATCATAATGACAGGAGAACCAACATTTTCCATTACATAAACCCTACACACTCGTATGAGTGCACTCTTTATAACTGGACCAGTTACCTTTCCCTTTGATGAATGTTGTACCTAGCGGAGTAGCACCCCGATCCCTTTGGTGATCCTGATCTCTATCTCTCTCTCTCTCACTCACTCATCTTTTTGTGTGACTATAGGCACCAACACTTGACGTGGTTAAGGTCACTTAAGAGGAAACAACAATCATGAACGGACAATTGTAGTTGAAAACATGCAAGTCACCCCCCTCATGATGTTCTTGTATCGCCGTATGGTCATAATGACACGGGAAACTTCATCTTCCATTGCACAAACCTTTCACACTAGTATAAGAGAACTCTTTCTAATCGGACCCCGTCATACTAGCACCATGTTTCCTTCGGTGATACGACCCCTCTCTCTCACACCTTTTTTTATCTGTCTAGGTGCCAAACACCTAGACATGTTTAAGCTTTCTTAAGAGGAATAAACACTAATGAACGGACAATTGTTATTGTAAACATGCAAGTGGCACCTCTTGTGGTGTTCTGGTATCGATGTATTGTCATAAAGAGGAAACAACAATAATGGATGGATAATTGTAATTGAAAACATGCAAGTGACACCCCTCACAGTGTTCTCGACGTATCGTCTTAAAGACACGAGCACCTTTTTTTGCTTGAACGGTGTACCCATCGGAGCAACACCCTTCTTTATCTAGTGTTCTCTCTCTCTCTCTCAACCACACACACACACTCCCAATTTTTGTGTGTGTTTATAGGCGCCAACACTTGACGCGTTTAAGCTCACTTAAGAGAAAACAACAATAATGAATGGACAATTTTGATTGAAAAAATGCAAGTCACACCCTTCCTGGTGTTTTTGTATCGCCGTATCATCGTAATGACATGGGAACCTTCATTTTCCATGGAACAAACCCTATACACTCGTATGAGTGCACTCTTTTTAATTGGATTGGGCTCCTTTTATTACCATGAACGTTGTACACATCAGAGTAGCACCCTGATTCCTTTTTCCCATCGCCGTATCACTGTACCTTCATAATGACAGGAAAACCTTCATTTTCCATTACACAAACCCTACACACTCCTATGAGTGCACTCTTTGGACTTGACACCTTTCTCTTACATGAATGTTGTACCAATCGGAGTAGCACCCTGATTCATCTGGTGATCCCGATCTCTCTCCTCTCTCTCTCTCCCTCCCCCCTTTTTTGTGTGACTAAAGGTGCCAACACTTGACATGGTTAAGGTCACGAGGGAACAACAAGAATGAACGGACATTTGTAATTGAAAACATGCGTCACACCCCTCATGGTGTTCTTGTATCGATGTATCGTCACAATGAGAGGAGAACCTTCATTATCCATTACGCAAACCCCACATACTCGTATGAGTGTACTCTTTTTAATTAGACCGGGCACCTTTCTCTTTCATGATTGTTGTACCCATCGGAGTAGCACCTTGCATTATCGGGTGTTCCCGATCTCTCTCTCTCTCTCTGTCTCTCTATCTATCTATCTATCTATCTATCTATCTATCTATCTATCTATCTATATATTTATCTCATTTTTGTGTGTTTTATAGGTGCCAACACGAACGATACTAACCCATAAAGTCAAAGGTGTCTGCAGCAAAAAATAAATTGCCATAAAATGTTAATACAAATATACAATGAAATTTTAGTTAAAATTTTCATTAGGGGCTAATAGGATTTGTTTCTTTTGTCAAAGAGATTAAGATAATATGTATCCCCGTGTGCGACACTGCATTTTTTGTCCACACCTTGTTGTATGCATGCTCCATGTTTTCTGCCGGCAAAGACATCCTGGCAGGCAACCGGTCCGTCAGCTCCATGCTGCAATCGGATGAAGCGTCCACAAGTTAGAACGTGCCACAGGAAAAAAGTCAAAGAAAGAAAACATTCCAAAAAAAAGTCAAAGAAATAAAACATCTACACTCGTGACCATGGTCTGCAGGTCATTCAGAGATAAGGACAGCCGTGCTGGCCGGACGTGAACAGCCCCATGACCATACCATCTTCCCTGGTAACCCCCACCCAACACAGACTCACAGTTCCCCTTCATCTCAATCTTTACAACCAGTGTCCGGTAGCAAAAATTTAGGAGAATGATGGCACAGCGCACCCGATGGTGTCGTCCACCACACAGGTGAGTTACTCACGCGCACGCCCGTTAATGTCCTTCTTCCCTGTCTCTTCGAATCATGTAACAATTTCCTTGCCGTATTTTCAGTGATAGATCCAATGATAGGTGAAGTCCCCATGGATCATATCTTTTCCACAAACACGAGTTAGATACCCTCGTTTCAAAACCCAATCAACGTTGATCTGGTCGAAGAAGAGAATGACAGCAAACCAGCGGAAGGCCCTGTGCCGCCGACGCTGCCGGCCGCTGGATGGATAAGACGTCAGAGGTTTTTTTTTGAAACCTTGACCGTAGAACAATCGTTCTACGGTATTTTCATTAAATTAAAGTGAGTACATAAAAAAGAGTAAATAAAATACATCAGGCATGAAGTCACCTTCAGCCAACACCCTCTCTAGGACACTAAATAACAATCATATTACAAATGGAGTTCTGACCAGGACTTGAGGTGCTCTGCTTTCCTAGCTTTTGCTCGAAGTTGTGCTTCCCAGAGTCTTTCTTTCACATAGTACTTCCAGGTATCTAGACATGCTGGAGTGGTTCGAAATATTTTGTCATTTCTTACAGTCCAAATGCCCCAGCAGCTTGATAGAATGATATCCAACGCAATGTCTTGTGGTAGATGTCTGGAGATGTTTGAGATCTCATCAAAAGTGGAAATGCCCCTTTGTCTGGCAGGGGCAATAAAGTCCCAACATGAGAGTGCAAATGAGCAATCCCAGAAAAGGTGACCCAGAGTTTCTTCAACTACCTCAGAGCAGAGAACACAGGAATAGTCTGGTAGATGCATATTTCTTCTGGATATCATATTCCTGGTGTTGATCTTATCATGAAGTAGAAGCCAGAAAAATATCTGATATCTGAGTCGATAGGTAGTTTTCCAAAGTTTTGAAAAAACACCATGCTCAAAACTGGGTCCCATTATATTCTTGTACATCTTCATAGAGGAGTAGTGCTGAGTGGACCAAGTATATTTCCAAATGTCCCTATCTGTGGAGATCTCTCTGGAGGCTAGCATTGCAGAAAGCTCATTGAATTGGTGGAATGCTTGAGAAGATAATGGTGGATGGAATGACACGCTGAGATCTTGTTGGTTTGTGACTTCAACCATGGAAGTGGCCTTGTTGCGTGCATAAGAGCAAAGTTCAGGGAATTTCTCTTGCAATGGTTGCCCAGCCCAATTATCAGACCAAAAAGTAATTGTATCACCGGAGCCAGGAGTACATATTGCTTTACTTTTATAAAGATGAAGCAACTTAAGCATCGATTTCCACCAGAATGAACCAATCATTCTGTCACTTGGGAGTGAGTCTGGATACTGAGTTTCCCAAATGATATTAACCCATGGGACATCTTCCTTATTGAAAAATTTGTGGAGGAATTTCATCAGAAGGGCTTTGTTGTGGATAGAGATATCCAAAATGCCCAATCCACCATGTGCTTTAGGTTTACAGATGGAATCCCAAGCAATGAGGGCAGGGCCAGATTCCAATGTACCATACTTTCTCCAGAAACAATTCCTTAGGTAGCAAATGATTTGTTGGATCACACCTTTAGGTAAGGTAAGTGAGCACATGAAGTAGATGGGAATACTTGCAAACACAGATTTGATGAGAGTGAGTTTGTCTCCACTAGAAAGCATGGTTGAGCAGCTCAGCAATCTGTTTTCAATCTTTCTCATCATAGGCATGAAGTCCACTATTTTGGGTTTGATGAGGCAAAGTGGCAGACCCAGATATGTGTGAGGAAGGGTACCAATCTTACAGCCAAGCAGAGTTGATAGGGCATCCATCTTCTGAGGAGGAGTGTTGATAGAGATCATAGTAGATTTCCCATAATTTACTTTAAGTCCAGTGTAGGCAGCATAATGCAGTAGGAGATTCTTGATGTGGTTCAGTTGAAGAGGATCAGCATTAACAACCAAAATGGTATCATCTGCATATTGGATGATTGGATAATCAGGACATGATTGGTGTAGCAAAGGAGAGGAAATCATTGAATTTGTCATTGCCTCATTGAACATGGTTTGTAACATATCAGCAGCCAGGACAAAGATGAGGGGAGATAAAGGATCACCTTGTCTAACACCCTTCTTGCATAAAAACTGTTTCCCTGGGACACCATTAAGAAGGACAGATGAGAAACCAGTACCATAAATCATTTTGATCCATTGAATCCATCTACTCCCAAAACCCTTAGCTTGCAGAATCTCAATAGTGGTTTCATGGTTGAGCAAATCAAATGCTTTCTCAAAATCCGGTTTCAAAAGGATAATCTCTTTTTTGGATTGATGGCATTGATGGATATATTCATAGGACCAAGCCAGGCAGTCTTGAATGCATCTGTTATTGAGAAAGCCATACTAATTCCTGTGAACCAGTTTTAAAATAATCTTCTATAATCTGTTAGTCAACAACTTAGTTAGGATTTTCAGGATGCAATTGAGTAGTGAGATGGGTCTGAACTCAGCAGGAGTGGCCGCAGAGTCATTCTTGGGAATCAGAGTAATGAAAGAATAATTGATGCTTTGTAGATTAATAGTCCCTGAGTGAAAGTCATCAATTAATCTATAGAAATCTGGGGCAATGATTGTCCAGCAGGCTTTGAGGAATGTAGCATTGAAGCCATCTGGGCCAGGTGCTTTGTCAGGAGGCATATGATGCACCATAGAATCTATCTCTGCTCTAGTGAAAGGAACTTCAAGCTCAGCCAGGTTAGTCTCTGCTTGGATGAGGTGATGAAGTAATAAAGGGTTGTGAGATGAGACAATAGTGCCCAATCTCTCTTTGAATGCTCTGAGGAGAATAGAGCTTTGGCATGATGGGTGTGATGTTCCTGGTTGAACTCATCTCTAAGCATAACAATGCAATTATGTCTGTGCTTAATAGTTGCTTTTGCCTGAAAGTATTTGGTATTTGCTTCCCCAACCTTAATATTTCTGATGGTGGATCTTTGCTTCCAATAGATACACTATTGCTTAAGTATTTCTGCCAGATGCATCTTAAGGATCTGTCTCCCATTATCCTCCATAGTGCATAGAGGTCTGCTGTCCTCAAACTGATCATAGCATAGAATCATGAAGTTAGTGTTCTCAATAATCTGCTTGAGGTTGGAGATATTTCTAGACCAGATCTTGAGCCCCTTCCTTAACCTTTTGAATTTAGAGGCAATAATCTTGGCACTATCTGTATCAACAACATCTTGAGTCCAAATCTTCTTAACTACCTCATGAAAATCACTGTGTTCAATCCAATAGTTTTCAAATCTGAATATATTGGATTTGGGGATAGTGGTACCAATCTTGACCATGAAGGGGACATGATCAGAGGTGGTTTTGGCCAAAGGATAAGCCATGGTGTGAGGGAAGTTAAGGGTCCAAGCTTCAGAGGTAAAGCACCAGTCCAATTTTTCCAGCAAAGGTTGATCTTGCATATTACTCCAAGTAAAATTCCTACCCTTAAGGGGGATTTCCACTAAAACCAGATTACTAATGGCTTCATTAAAGGCAAACATATCATTGATGTTGCCACCCTCATTACTCCTGTTATGAGGATATGTGATGTGATTAAAATCACCCATCACCAACCAGTTGTGCTCATCTAGAATTTGAAAGTTTCTGAACCATTCCATGAAATTGCTTCTATCCTCACCTTGGCTGGGTCCATAGATATTGGACAGTATCCATGAGTCACCATTATGTTTGGAAGTGAAAGTAACAGAAAGGGCATAACTGTTCCTGTGATATAATTGCCCAGAGAAAATTTGGTCATTCCAAGCAATGAGCAGACCACTAGAGGCCCCAACTAAGGGTAGATATTCAAATTTATTGAGTTTCTTAGGACAAAAGTTAAGCAAGTACCTACTGTCAAAATTCTCTCTCTTGGTTTCTTGGAGACAGAGAACTGCACATTGTGATTCCTCTATTTTATTCTTGATGGCAGTCCATTTCTTAGGATCATTCAATCCTTTAATATTCCAATTAAGTATTGTCCATTCCCTAGCCATGATCTAATGGATGTACTTTTAGCATCTCATACTGTGCCCCATCTATCAGGGCTCTGTCAAAACTCATGCAAAACGACAAGTAAAATCTGACAGCTGATCCACTAAAAGGGACATAAGTGGCATTAACCAGACAAGTTGCATCATCACACACCAGCAGAACATTCAGGATACTTAGTAACGTGCGCATACAAGTCATTCCCATGGATACAAATCTCTGAAAAACTGAAACACAGAAGTGCTAAACTACCCTGTTTACAAAAGCTGTAATTCAAAGTCTAGATGTGAAATTCTAGGACGTAGCTTTGCTTCCTTTATCAGCCTCCTTCTCCTTAGTGGCTACTTTGGCAGCTTGGGAGCTCTTGATTTTCTTGGGCTTGTTAGATAGAAGCTCCTCAGTGGTGTCCTTTGTTGGTACCTTACAGAAAGAAGTATTGAGACTTTTAACAACTTTGGCAGGTATAAGTGGTGGCAGAGCATGACAAGCCAGACTCAGAGGTGACCCTCTCAATACAAGAATATGCAGCGATTTTACATGTCAGTTTTTGCTCTGATTTCCTTCATCCTAATCACGGCTATATATAAAAGAACTAGTATGATGCTACAGATTTGTACTAAAGTAATAACATTAACCAGATAGATGGTCATTATTCAAGCGTCCTTTTCTGTAGCAGTATCTTTGATTTTTACAACACATATTCATGGGAGATTCAATTCGGCATCAGGTGGGGAAACAAATACGTCAACGATCAGAATTACAAATCAAAGCAAGACATTCTCTATTGCTGCGAGGTTAGCACCAATTTCGAATTCCTCTTAATCAGGTTGACAAAATATATTTCCTTGCTATGCCATGTTCATTTGTCATCTTTATGTAGGACAAGGAAACCGATGTGTTACCTCCTGAACCTAAGATATCTAAGGGGAGGCCAAAAACAAAACGATTGACATCTGCTATAGAGAGGAATAAAAGGAAGTTCTCTATATGTGGGTCTGACACCCATGCCACTTAATCATGCCGGTGTATGGAAGTTGGAGCAGCTGACCCAATGGATTCAAACACTCCGGACATGATGTATGGCAGGGAAGCGCAGACTCTTCAAGATGAAGATACTACACTTCAAGCTGTCATTGACACCGTAGGGGAAATTGAGCATACACCAAGGCCAAGCAAGACAAGAAAACAACCCCCCGGTGAACCCAAACCACCGTCTGCTACACAAAGCTGCAAGAACTGTGGGCTATCCGGCCACTACAAGAGCACATGCCCAACATATGATGGTACCAAGAAGCCATCTAAAGAGGTTACATTTTTTTAGAAAGAAAGGAGGACCCTCGGCCTCTGCATGCATCTGGACGATGCATGCATCCACTTTATTAATTATTCATACAAGACCTTACAAAGTCATACAGTAATAAGACTAAAGCCACCGTCTAGGCAACATCTGTCGCTACTCCTATCCAGTTGATGTAGGGATGTTGATAGTCTGGGCCTAATACCAAACAGACCTCGCAGCCAAACCTAACATCTAAGACCTAAGGTCCCAACCAGGACGCCTGCCGGGTATGGGGCACCCACCAGTCCGGCGCACTCTTCAACCAGGACGGTTGCCGGGTATGAGGCCGCCACAGCCACCTGCCACCGATCCATCTTCAGCGATGTACTACTGCATCTACCTTACCCGGTCCAGCTGCCGTCGACGCCACCACGACGCCAGACAACGCCACCATCCTGCGCTCGTCCATCATCACACGCCCACCGGCGAGACCCCCCCTGCTCCATGCCGCTGAGACCCGCCGTTGTCGACGTGCCAGATGCCACGCCGCTCCTCCGACGTGAAACACCACCTGCTGCCACTGGTCCCATCCCCCCTGTCTGCAGTTCCTCAAACCGAGCACCCAAAAGCCCCAGGCGGCACCTCCAAGAAGGGTACGACACACGCAGTGCCGCCACCGCCCAATCTAAGGTTTAGGGTTTTCACCTGGGATGAGGTCGGGGTGGAGGGCAGAGACCTCGACGGCGCCTGCAAGGAGGAGAATGACGACCCTGGTCGTCGCCACCGTTAGGATGAACGAGTCACCCAGAGTTTCCTCCGATCCGATGTCACCTCTACTAGCCCCCGCGAACGCACCGAGGCCGACGACCGCGATCGTAAGCCACCAAGTGCAGCGGGAGAGAGCTTGCAGCGCGGAGGAGATCCATCGGCGACTCACCGCCCACGCGGTCAAGACATCGTCCATCCACCCCCCGCGCCTAACGGCGCCGCCGCCCTTGGTTCAGGTTCCTCCATGAAGGCCGGAGTGGCGAGATCCGCCACGAGCGACGAGATCCGGCACCGCGCGGCCGACACCATTGCCCAAGCCCGCCGTTGATCGATCCCGCCGCCGCCAGGAGCCTGTACGCTGCTGGGAGTCCTACACCCATGGATCTAGGCACCCGTGCACCGCCGCGACTCCGCCGTCTCCGAGATTCGCCATACCGTCGGGAGGGCCGCACCCCGCGGATCAGGACGCCCGCACCGCTGTGGATCCGGGAACGGGAGGAGAGACCCTCCGCCGCCGCCGTCGCACGCACGGGCTTGCCTGGCGCCGACCATCGACAGCGGCGGAGGGGGAGAAGGGCGCTTGAGGGACTAGGCGGCGGCGGCGGCAGCTGAGCCCTCCCGAATCGCCCACGGGGAAAGCGACGCGAGAGGAACGCCCCGTAACTCTCCGAGCAGTGGATGACAACCTTCAGAGCTCGCTGGTCGGTGGTTCTGGGCGATTGATCCCACCTAAAGAGGTTACATGCACAAAATGTAAGCTTGGAGGTCACTATGAAACAACATGCGGGGGGCAAACAACATACAAGCGCAAGAAACGAGTTTGTCATCAGCATGCACGTCACTTCATGGAGAGGTAGAATCAGGGGGTGACATGTGCTTTATCAAGTTATGCACTTTCTTATTGTCTGTTATCATTCAGAATTAATTATTTTTCTTCTCGACTTGTAATGCTATCTAATTAATGTTCAACCTTAGGAACTATTTAGCAGGAATTAAGCTTTTTTACCATGTACTTTTTTTAATGGAATATTTGTAATGCGAGATTTCATGACTGAATGATGTATAACATTTCAATCGTGATTTATTTTTTGAGATGTGCAAAAATATGCACTAACCCATTAATAAGCACAATCAACGCCAAACACTTCCTCCGTTGTAGTATCCGCCCCATTTCCCTACGAAAATAGCAAACAAACAACCATTTGCATTGTTTTATTTTTGATATTACGAGAAAAGATCCGTCTATTCATTGATAGTGAAGGCAGTTAAAAGAACACGAGAAGTGAACGTTACATCCATATGCATAGATCAAAAAGCGACTGCTATGACCACTTGAGCGAGTAGAAGGCGTGCCGCTGGGATTGCCCTCCACACGCCCTACGACGAGGCTAGATGGACCGCCGGGATGGCGACTAGTACATTATTCTATCATTACAGAGTTGTCGGCTCCTCGTCTTCATAAGCAAGAAGCAAAGTCGCTTAACATAAATGATCGAAATAGGAAGGACAGACTAAATCCCGGTTCATGGTGATCCGGAAATGGTTCTCGTGCCATGACAGAAAGGAGCACTAGCCGTTGAATGAGCACTTGAAGTGATCTTCGTCGATGGTGGTGAAGAGATTCCCAATAGCGACATGAGCTCCAATGACAGCCCTACGCCGAACGGGAGGTCAGATGTCATGACATTGACGTGGTACATTGACGGCAATAGATGGTCACATAATTAGGCAAGTATCGAAGTTGATCTTCGTCGGCACCGGTTTCAGACCTTATTAGAGAAAACGATGCGCTGTTTTGAAGTTGTATTTGTTAGCAACCAAGGGGTCAGATAACAAAACAAAAAATATATCGGTAATTAGATTAGTGGATATCTGTGGCTCTTGTGTCAATTACTCCTACATTATCCCAGGGCGACAGAAGACCTGAAGCACAGAGTTAAACAGAGAGTTGCCGCCACTATGCACTGAAATACAGTGCTCTGTAACAACAGAAGCAGCCTCTCGCCGATCCCTATCTGTTTGACGTAGTCTAGCCTGAATACACATCAGAGAATCAATTATGAAACATCCATACTGGGTTTAACATGTCGAACATGAAATACATTTACGCACACTCGCCTGCTTTCTCAGATCCAAGTGAACCTAGATGCAAGAAAGGAAGTGGTGTGTGATGTCGTTGTAGTTAGTGACAATCCTGAAATATCATTTTCATTACACACGAGCAGCTGAATGAACTACATTTTGAGTGAATTACCGCCTAAGTGGTCACAACTTACTAAAAGAACCGTACCTGACGGGATATACGTGTATGTGCACGTCATAAGTACCACCCTGGATGTGGGTACCACCATTCAAAACAATATAGTCACCATCTCTGAGATTGTGAAAAGTAAACAACAAATCATGTAAATGTGCCATCGATGATAATAGCAAGAACAAAAACTGTATCCCTCAAAAAAAACTGTAGTCAGTCAAAAAAATTACTTAGCAGTGTCCATCGAACTCATGAACTCCGACTCTACTGTCCTGAAAGCAACATTTTTTACCAGATTAGAACAGGGAAGCTACTATCTTTTGACACAGAAAAAATATAGCTCAAGTGAATACCATATCCTGGCCTTAACCCTGCCAGTACCGTCGTCGAAGTCAAATATAATTTCGCTGTCCAAGTCACGATGATTCTGCATCACACCAACAAAATGCCCCTTCATTAAGAAACGACATTGTTATACATAGTTTCAGTTTCTAACTGAACAGAGCAAGCTAGTGGTGTATGTTTTTCTTAAAGTGCTAATAGGCATCCCATAGAGACTCAGTGCACCTCCATATTGCGTTGAAGGAGTGAGTGGTGTTAATTGTTTCACCGTCAGAGGAACAAGATTGTTAGGGAGATCAAGGTGTTGCATTAATCCATCTGTTTAGTACCAAGTCCAACCAAAATGCCAAAGATGTAGATGATCTATACCTGAACGTCGCTGCACTGGACAACATTGCCTCCTCCAGCAACACTAACATCACAGAGAGGGCATGATGCCCTCTCCAAAATGATCTTCAAGCTTACAAGTGCTGCTGGATGAACCTCCCATGGTTGTTTTTCCATCACCCAGCCCTGCCATATTAGAGAAAGAAGCTTGTTCAAATCCAACGAACGACTCACGCGGTATATATTGGAGATTGGAGCTGTCCAACTAAATGATGCAGTAATGGCAACCGGTTGGCGCAGCAACACAAAATAAATGATCAGTTTGAATACAAACTTATTTTGGGTGAGAATTCGATGACCCTTTTGGGATGCATAGCGGGCAGTGCCAAACAAAGTTTGCAAGACAGCAGGAACAAATGCAGCACTTTCCACCACCGTATGTTGAAAAGGTGCAGAACCCTTGGTAGCTTATGCATTAGATGAATGGGACCTTTTGTGACACCCCGAAACCAATGTGCTAGGTGTCTTCCAGTTATTCGCTGTCTTTGCCATGTCATTCGCTTGCGTGTTGCATCTTGTCATGTCATCATGTGCATTGCATCATCATGTTTTAAAACTTGCATCCGTCCCGGTCTCCTCGTTCCGTCCGTTATCCGTTCTGAGCCCAGACACACTTGCACGCGCCCGCGGCACGTCCGAAATGTTACTTTATAAGTGGCCGGAAAATGTTCTCGGAATTGCATGAAAGTTGGCGTGTGGTGTTGTTTTGTTGTCAGTAGACCGCCCGCCAAGTTTCATCGCGTTCGGAGTTCGTTTGATAGCCTAACCGTTAAACTATAGCAGCAGTATAGCCGGTCAAACGTCGGACGTTTCCGGTCTCCGGAAATAGTTGTCGGGTTGCTTTCCCCCTCTCTCTTCTCAGCCCACCTAGTCCATCCTCTTTCCCCTCTTCGCTTCCGGAGTTGTCCGATGCGATCGCACGGTCCGAAACCCTCTCTGCTTAGTGCATCAAACCAACCTCGCGCACGCGTCCAAAAAATTGTCCCGAACCCGACCCGGATAGTCGTTACCGCTGGGTCCGGAACATCCCCAAACATCTACAAAATATCATTGTTTTATTTATTGGACTCCCTAGACTATTTATTCTCGTCTGTGTGTTTTTGTTCAGAAGGTCCAAACTCTCTCCTTTCCCTATATAAATAGTCCACCCACATGTCTATTTGGACAAACCCTAGACCAACTCCCTAAAATCCCTCCACCCCGCCACCAGACCAGATCCACCTCGGGATCCCCCTCCTTGTTTTTCCTCCACCCACCAACCAGCCACTCCCTCCTCCCGATCTGCCTCCGTGCCTCCTCTCCCTCCTCGGCACGATCCCGAATGGAATGCGAGCACCTCGCGCGCACCCCCTGCATCGTCCTCGCCACCAAGCTCCGTGCATCGGCTTCCCCGTGCGCCGCAGGAGACCAGCACCACCGCCAGGCCGTTGCCCTCTCCCTGCTCCCCGTGCTCCCTCCTTTCTGTTCTTCCCCATCCTCACTCCTCACCATCTACTCCCTCTCGCCTCTCTCTACAGGAAGCCACCAGGACGCCGCCGCCATGGATGGGTGAGCCCCGTGCCGAGCCGCAAGCCCTTGCACCGCCCGGATCACCTGCGACCTCGGTACTCCCCTGCTTCGTCCTCGCCGCCGTTGGTGCTCCGGTCGCCGCCGCCATGGCCTCCAGCTCCGCCCGTGCGCCTGCCTCGCGAACTGCAGCGCCGCCACGCCTCGACTGCCCGGACCCGCCGCCGCACCATTCTGGAGCCCCGCCAAGTCCCTGGAACCGCCGCGCCGAGCCACCTAGCGCCTCCATAGCTAGACCCCGCCGGATCCACCTCGGGTGCCCGCTGCCGGGCCTCCTTGCGCCAAGTCCCTGCGTCGCTCCCGCCTGCTTCGTTCACGCGAGGGAGATGAGCGCCTCGCCGCACCCGTTGACCGCATCGCTCCCCTGCTTCCTCTTCGCGTTCGAGGCCCAGCGCCCTCCTCTGTTTTGCCGTCGTCGTGGGCCACCAGATCTGCCGACCTGTTCCACTGACCGGGCCGAGCCCATGGTGAGGCCACCCCGCCGAAGCCCCTCTGTTTTTTTCCTGTTGTTGGGCCAACAGATTCGGCCCGAGGTGTCTTTTTTTCCCGCTGCGAATTTGTCTAATTTCCAGAGTTTGCCTGTTTTGCAGAAAAACCCTCAGCATTCATGCATTTAATAACTAATTAACCGTGTATCGGAATTAATCAAACTTAATATGAAAGTTACTCAGAATTTTGTCTAGTTTCATAATATGCAACTTTCATCTATGTTTAAAATGTTTAAAATGCTGTTTGGTTAAATTTACTCCTATGCCATGTTAAAATGCTTTATTTCATAACTAAATGACCATAACTCCGAATTTAATAAACTTTATATGTAAATGGGGTGGAAAAATGCCTAGTTTAACATGGTGGCATCACTTTGCATGTTTAACAACTCCAAAATTGTGTTTAGGGCAGAACAGTACCAAACCTAATATATGCATATGGGGATTTACCGGAATTGTTGTTGGTTGCTTCCGGCCTCATTTAAGTTTGCCTAGATAGGTAGTTTTATTATGTTTCACCCTCTTGCCATGTTTAACAACATTTAATATTGTTGGGTACATAAACAAGATCGAACTAAATAAGTCACGTGGTGTTTTGTCAATATGCAACTCGTTGCATATTGAGCTCCACTTAATTTGTAGGACTGTTTGTGCATGTTGCCATGCCATGCTTCATTAAACCGGACATGCATCATACTTGATTGTGCATCATGCCATGATCATGTGATAGTTGTTTACTATGTTGTGTGCTTCTTTCCGGTGTTGCTTCTTCGGGTTGGTCCCGATAACGTCGCTTTTGTGAGGACCCGTTCGACTACGCCCGTTTGTCTTCTTCTTGGACTCGTTCTTCTCCCTTGCGGGATCTCAGGCAAGATGACCATACCCTCGAAATCACTTCTATATTTGCTTGCTAGTTGCTCGCTCTTTTGCTATGCCTATGCTGCGATACCTACCACTTGCTTATCATGCCTCCCATATTATTGAACCAAGCCTCTAGCCCACCTTGTCCTAGCAAACCGTTGATTGGCTATGTTACCGCTTTGCTCAGCCCCTCTTATAGCATTGTTAGTTGCAGGTGAAGATTGAAGTTTGTTCCTTATTGGAACATGGAGATGTTGTTCCTGGTTGGAACATGTTTATTTGTTGGGATATCACAATATCTATTATTTTAATTAATGCATCTATATACTTGATAAAGGGTGGAAGGCTCGGCCTTATGCCTGGTGTTTTGTTCCACTCTTGCTGCCCTAGTTTCCGTCATATCGGTGTTATGTTCCCGGATTTTGCGTTCCTTACGCGGTTGGGTTATAATGGGAACCCCTTGACAGTTCTCCTTGAATAAAACTCCTCCAGCAATGCCCAACATTGGTTTTACCATTCTCCACCTAGCCTTTTCTTTTCCCTTGGGAGTCGCACTCCTGAGGGTCATCATTATTTTAACCCCCCCAGGCCAGTGCTTCTCTGAGTGTTGGTCCGAACTGAGCTGCCTGCGGGGCCACCTCGGGGCAACTTGAGGTTTGGTTTTACTCATAGCTAGTCTCATCCGAGTGTGCCCTGAGAATGAGATATGTGCAGCTCCTATCGGGATTTGTCGGCACATTCGGGCGGTGTTGCTGGATTTGTTTTATCATTGTCGAAATGTCTTGTAACCGGGATTCCGAGTCTGATCGGGTTTTCCCGCTAGAAGGAATATCCTTCGTTGACCGTGAGAGCTTGTGATGGGCTAAGTTGGGACACCCCTGCAGGGATTTGAATTTTTGAAAGCCGTGCCCGCGGTTATGGGCAGATGGGATTTTGTTAATGTCCGGTTGTAGATAACTTGAACCTTAACTTAATTAAAATGAATCAACCGCATGTGTTACCGTGATGGTCTCTTTCCGGCGGAGTCCGGGAAGTGAACACGGTGTTGGAGTTATGCTTGACGTAGGTTGTTCTAGGATCACTTATGGATCATAGTTGTTCGACCGTGCTTTTGCCTTCTCTTCTCGCTCTCTTTTGCGAATAGGTTAGCCACCATATATGCTAGTCGCTTGCTGCAGCTCCACCTCATACCTTTACCTTACCCATAAGCTTAAATAGTCTTGATCGCGAGGGTGTGAGATTGCTGAGTCCCCGTGACTCACAGATACTTCCAAAACCAGCTTGCAGGTGCCGTTGAACCGTGCAGGTGACGCAACCAAGCTCAAGGAGGAGCTCGATGAAGATCTTGTCCTTTGTGTTGTTTCGTTCTAGTTGATCAGTAGTGGATCCCAGTTGGGGTCGATCGGGGACCTTGTCGCATTTGGGGTTCTTCTTTTATTTTGGTTCGGTAGTCGGACCTTGATTGTATTTGGATGTTGTAATGCTTTATTCATGTATTTGTGTGAAGTGGCGATTGTAAGCCAACTATGTATCTTTTCCCTTATGATATTACATGGGTTGTTTGCGAATATTACCTCACTTGCAACATTGCTTTCAATGCGGTTATGCCTCTAAGTCGTGCTTCGACACGTGGGAGATATAGCCGCATCGAGGGCGTTACACCTTCATACTAAAAGCTATTATAAATAAACCGAGATGTATGGAACCTTTCACTACTAGCAAAGCAACAAAAGCTAGACAGTAGGCCTTCTATAAATAGAGCACACTAGCTGATCAATGCTGGAAAGTAGCTGCTCCCATTCCACTTATAAATCTGACTTTTCAGACTCTAGCTTGCCATTTCCATCCACAGTCCAGTAAAGCCTCCTCACATGCTTTCCTCTTTTGTAAATGCGAGCTCCAATAATGCAACAATTTAGAACCTTATCCAACTAGAAGTTCGGATCTTGATGCAAACCAAGGGTGCCGATAGCACTCTCTGCTGCTAGTGATGGTAGCAAAGCCGTTCTCTCTCTCTCTCTCTCTCTCTCTCTATATATATATATATATATATATATATATATATATATATATATATATATCGGGTGCCCCAGTTTAGACTCGTGCGGACATGGAGTACGTTTGATGATATTTTCTTTGGCATCACAGTTTATACTCGTAAGTTATTGGAGTAATATATGTTTTATATCACATTTTATACTCGTAAGTTTATTGAAGTACTATATGTTTTAAATCACAGTTTATACGCATAAGTTTGTTGGAGTATATGTTTTTTTATGCCACGGTTTATACTCGTGAGGTACTGGTGTAAGTTTTTGATTTGTGTTTCTTTTTTGCATCACAATTTAGACTCGTATGTTGTTGGAGTATTTTTGTTATAATCCACAGTTTAGACTCGTAAGTTATTGGAGTATATGTTTTTATGCCATAGTTTAGACTCGTAAGTTTATTGGTGTACTATATGTTTTATATCACATTTTATACTCGTAAGTTTATTGGAGTACTATGTGTTTTATATCACAGTTTATACTCGTATGTTTGTTGGAGTATATGTTTTTTATGCCACAGTTTAGACTCGTAAGTTTATTGGAGTATATGTTTTTTTATGGTGCCCCAGTTTAGACTCGTGAGGGTATGGAGTGTATTTTTCTGTGAGCCCCAGTTTATACTCATGAGGGTATGGAGTATGTTTGATGATTTTTTTGCATCACAGTTTATACTCGTAAGTTTTTGGAGTAATACATTTTTTGTGCCCCAGTTTATACTCATGAGGGTATGGAGTATGTTTGATGATTTTTTTGCATCATAGTTTATACTCATAAGTCGTTGAAATATTTTTTTGTGTGCCCCAGTTTATACTCATGAGGGTATGGAGTTTTTTTCTATCACAGTTTAGACTCGTAAGTTTATTGGAGTGTATGTTTTTGGGTGCCCCAATTTATACTCATGAGGGTATGGAGTTATATATATATATATATATATATATATATATATATATATTTCTTTTGGTGATTTTTTTCATCACAGTTTATACTCGTAAGTCGTTGGAGTTTTTTTTGTGCCCCAGTTTATACTCATGAGGTATGGAGTATGTTTGATTTTTTTTCTGCATCAGTTTATACTCATAAGTCATTGGAGTAAAAAATTGCGCCTCAGTTTATACTCATGAGGGTGTGGAGTATTTTTTTCTTTATGTGCCTCAGTTTATACTCTTAAGGGTATGGAGTACGCTTGATGATTTCTTCTCTTTGCATCACAGTTTATACTCGTAAGTTGGTGGAGTAATTATTTTTTTGTGGTGTGCCCCAGTTTATACTCTTGAGGGTATGGAGTACGCTTGATGATTTCTTTTCTTTGCATCACAGTTTATACTCGTAAGTTGTTGGAGTAATTTTTTTGTGTGTCACAATTTTCTGTAAATTAAGTGCACATAATGTTGCAACATTTGTATTGCGAGCATTAATGCAAAATATAAGTCATTTCTATTCAGATTCACTTGTCTTCTATGAGAACAAAATGATGATGATACAAGAACATTTGCTTCCCTGCATCGTCATATTAAAAATGCACCTTGCAAAATAGGCATAACCATAATATAAAGAAACAATGGCCGTGTACATATTTTCCTTGATCAAGACTCAACAACCTTTTCTTACGTACTTCACTTGGGAAGAAACATTTCAACATGCTCTAAGATAACCAGTTACATACTTCACCCAAAAACAAACATTTCAGTGGGTTCTAAGATAACCGGTCATGTTGGAATGTTGCCTATAAACCTCGAAGCTCGCATAGGCATCCAAGCATACATACTTGATCTGGCCATGGTCTAGGTTGGACTTCTCCCACTGACTGATAGTGATGCTTTTGTCCTTGTTAAGACTTATGTTTGCAACCTTCTTTGCTAGTTTCTCCAATTAAGCCAAGTTGCCAACTTTTTGATTATGAACCTTGATGCCCAGTCCCTGCACATCGATGGGCTTTCTGATACCCAAGTTATAGAAATTGAGTTTTGCGATGTCATTGCCAATGGCGGTACCCGCAAATTCAACTGTGACATTGTCAAGGAAGCCACAGAGAAGTGGAGGGATAAAAATCCTAGCTTGAGCCTGGTACAACTGGTAAATTAGGCAATGCGTGCCGACACAAAGCTGCAAGATAGCAGCGCGTTGTGGCTCTTGATTGGAGAGAGCAACTTGTTGCTCAAGTGAAAGCTTCTTACGCTCTTTGCTGTGGACATATCTAGTGTATTCACAGTCAAGGCCAACAACTCACCACTTGGTGTGATTAAGATACTTTTTCCAGATGAACCTGATGAAGGCAACAACTGTTGAAGGGTTGCTAGTCACCGCAGTATGAATTCTAATACCACCCTTGCTGATATGAAAAAGGCAGTCTGGATGATTATTGTCCACACTCTTGGGGAATTGGACACGGACTTTGCCGACCTTAATATTGTGAAGGTTGACATGGCGAACATTTCTTCGCTGAGGTTGATGACACATCTACTCAAACGAAGTCAGAGAGGAATCATATGCGATAGGTGTTGATGACGACAAGGGACTTGACAATATTGATGTTGGATTCACATGACATGTTTCGTAGCCATGGGAATTGGGGTGCTTTTTCTTGCATTCAAGGGGAAACTTGAGAACCATCTCAAAGCATTCTCCAATGGATTTATTGGCTAGCGAAAGAATAGGCTTTGAAGCATCAACTTGAACTTTATTTTGAACCTTTGACGCCTTTCCATGCAGAAACAACGAGGAGGTATCGCCCCCATGCATAGGTTGCTCATAGTTGAGTTTATGCATTGTCTTCCCTTTTCCTTCTTTGTCTACCCTCATACTTTCCCCAAACTTGAGTGGAGAGAACACTTCCATTCCTTGGTCATGTTCAGTTGGTGATGCAGTCATAATATCCAGATGCTGATTTGTTCAAGTCGCACATGGACCAACTGGCACATCTAGCCAAATGTCTCCAATGTGGAGTCTCATTGACTGCGGCACCCGACGTTCCATACCTTCAAACGAAAGAAAACCATATATTAGTTTTCTTCATCTTTTTTTCGTGTATACGTACATAATACTTTCTGTTTCATGTACTATGGAAATTCATGTGTTGCAATCCTATGTTGGAATTCGAAGATGAGGGGAGAAATATTTCCCACCGGGCGTTCCAGAATCTGATGACGGGAAAATGATGAGCGTGAAACACGCGTCCACATCATTGATACAGAGTTAATAAATTTAAGTGCATAAATGCATAAATAAAATAGAGATCAAACATTGCAGGTACTTTATTTCCAGAACTCTTACATTTACATAAAGGGCTGTTAATTACATCTCCGAAGAGAAAACCCCTGATTAAGAATTCCAACATATCTATTATCTTACATTTACATAAAGGGCTGTTAATTACATCTCTGAAGAGAAAACCCCTGATTAAGAATTCCAACATATCTATTACATAGGATTACATCACATGCCTATTAAAATATTCTACAAGAGAGATCCTCTTTGTGGTCGACGATGAACTCCTTCTTGGTCAACTTGAAGTTTGGTTTCATGGAAATACTCCTCCACGATTTCATGTGTGATGTTTGGGAATATATTTTCCTAGCATGCAACAATTTGTTCGTGTTCAATCTCATTTATATGTACAATGAAGGTTGATCTTGGCTAGACATGGTTTTATCCTATGCTTGGCACATAGGATATGTGTATGTTTTCTTTTGAGCATCTTTTGTGATATATTTGGTTTTGGTAGCACGAATGTATGTGAAGTTTTGCATCATCACATTACTACTATCACCGTGTAGCACAAATGTGGTGCCCGCGTGTAGCGTAATGGACTGAAGCTTTCTGATACAATCTTGATGATTTTTATGGTGCATATTTTGTTGACTCTAAGCCTAGACAATATCAAGCCTGACCTGAGTGGAATTTTCTTATGATATTTTTGTTTGTTTAAAGCCTATGTGGGCTACATGGAATATGCCTTATCATGTATTTTGCATGAATTTTCTATGCATATGTGGATGTGGAGTAAACCTATTTTTATTAAGTTCTGCTTTACTTGTATTACTACTAACACCGCGTGTCGGTGGGAAACGACACCTATGGGATCACAAGAATCCCTACTACAGTTGCCGGGGCACGGGGTCGTGAGAAGAGCAGGATTAGCAGTCAGCACAAAGATCGTTTACCCAGGTTCGGGCCACGAGGATGCGTAAAACCCTAGTCTTGCTTTGGTGGATGTATTGAGTGTTCTTGGGCTCTCGAACTAGCTATGGTGGCTGTGTCGTTCAAAAGAGCCGAACCCCCATCCAGTACACCATAGGCCTCCTTTTATAGTCGAAAGGGGCTGCCACAGTGGCACACAGGAGGTGGAAAGGCCTATAGTACTGCGAGCTTATCGCCCGTATTACAGGACAAGACACATTTAATGCATCGCTTAGGTGTCCCTTAGCTTTATCGGGGGCGGGAACGAGGCCTGTCCCGTCCGTTGCCGCTCCTCCTCGCTTCGACACACGCCCAGGCTAGCGATGCATGCAGTGTTATGTACACAGGCAGGCAGCTGAGGTGGCATGGTGGTAGGGCCTTCATGAAGGTCCGCACACCATCACGCAGGTGCCTGCTGATTTGTCCTGGAAGTCGCATGTTGCCACGCAGGTGCCTGCCCAGCTGGTTGGGTTGTCAGCTCCATGCGAACGGTGGTGGTAGCCTTGGCTGGTACGGGTTTGGCAGTGGCCCTGCTGATGCCCTCGGCAAGGGTCTTGCCGGGGGCCCGGCAAGGGTCTCTGCCGTGGCGTTGCCGTCATCCCCGACAAGGGTCTTGCCGGGGCCTTGCTGTCATCCCGGCAAGGGTCTTGCCGGGGGCCTTGTGGACTTCCTCGGCTAGGATCCCGCCGAGGGTTGCTTTCTTCTGGTCCTCATCTGATATTGAGTATTCTCTGTCTTCACAAAGATCTGCATGCCACCATGGAGGTGCCTCCCGAGCCCTGTCCCAACGTGGTTGATGGTGTTGGAGACCGTGGGCTCAAGGGTGGCGCCCTCCGCTGGTGTTGGGCGAGCCACCCCGGAAAGGGTCTTGTTGGGGCCGCTGAGGCTGCCCCGACAAGGGTCTTGCCGGGGGAACCTGCTTCGTCCCTCTGCTCTTTGTGCTCTCGGCCTTGGCGTTGTCTTGTTTGCCTTGGTGCTTCGGCTTCTCTCTGGCTCCCCTCCTCTGCCCTGCTGAGTGTGGCCGCGACGCTTGGCTCTGACCGCCCGCGCACAAGTAAAGGGGTCAAAAGGAGAGCCCCTACTTTTGTACACCGACAGGAGCCCTCGGGCCTGGGCCATACATAAGCACGACGCGTTATTGGGCTAGGCCCAGAACGGTGCGCGGGCAGGTGGGGCGGATTTTACCGCAGTAACTTCTCGTCTGCCGCGCTTTCCCACGACCCGCATTGAATGTGCGATGTGGAGGGTCGTGCGTGACATGGGGGTCATGCGTGGGGCGGTTTCCACACGCATGCGTCACATCGTGGTTAATGGGAGAGGAGGCAGCTCACGCCTTCCCCATAAAGGAGGGAGGCGTAGAGGCACGACCCATTTACTTGGATGGACTCGGGCCGTGGTCTTCAAGGCGCCCGCGCCCCATGACCACGGGGTGGGGAGCGGCCGCTTCGCCCATCCCTTTAATGCTGCTCGCTCGCCATGTGTTCCTCATGCAGATGGGAGGAGGTGGAGGCGGGAAACCGGGCCGCCGCTGATTGGGGCAGCGGGCCGGTCCTGATTCCCTGCGCCCCCAATGACCGGATTGTTCGAGTGGGGCGGCTGAGCCCCAACTCTGCCCCTTTATAAGGAGGGGAGGGGGCCGGCATTCCACACTCTTCCATCCTCTGTCTCCTTCCACCTCCACTTCTTTCTTCCACCCACTATGGCGAGAGGAGGTGCTGGCCTTTCGACGGTGGTGGCGAGGGTTACCACTCGTCAGCGCGTCCCTCCTCCCCAAGAGCTCGTGGCGGCAGAGCGACCACGAGAGGAAGAGGGAGGGGGCGAGGCCGAGGTCGTCATGGAGCTCGGGGGAGAGGAGGACGGGGCGGCGCATCGCCTCGCCTCCGCCAGCGATGCCTCCCCCGATGGAGCGCCACGTCGGGGACCAGCCCCACGAGTTCTTCATCAGGCTGCGTCGGCCACCGCATCGCCACCTCCGTCTCCTTACTGCATTCGCTTGGGAGATGGAGTTCGATCCACCCCAGACTCTCTGGTTGCACATGAAGGGCTGCGCGAGCGGCGGCACGCGGGTCGATGTCGACTTCCCCGCTCCTCACGTCATGTACCTCCGCCGCGGATGGAAGACGTTCACTCGCATCCATAGCTTGACGGCGGTGCTTCTCCTCTACTTCAAGTTAACGGAGGGCAGCCTTCTCTCCATCAAGGTCTTTGAAGATTTGGGAACTCGCCTGAAGTGCTGCGTGGAAAGATCCCCCGATGATGAAGATTCCTCTTCAAGCGGGAGCGATGAGGAGGGCAGAGACAACGATGACGAGAGAGTCGAGCGGGGTCACGTCGACCTCGTCTCCGGCTGACCGCATTGCCTCGCCCCATGTCGTGCGGCCTGCCGAGGGCCTTCCCCGTCAAGCTCTCCATCGGGGTGCTCCCCGTTGTATCCTTAGGCGGCTGGCGTAGGAGGGCCGGAGGAGGCGAAGAAGGCGAGTGGCGGCCGTCAAATCGGAGTATGCGGGCACCGATGCCTTCGCCGCGTGTTGCCGGCCCGCTGGCTCATCTTCCGGCTCCTTCCCTGGCACCAAGATGTTCTCTTGGTGCCTTTTGCTACTCGCACCTCGCCTAGGCGTTCTTTTTGCCCTCCCGCTGTCTTGCCCCACCTTCTGAGGAGAGGGACAATAAAGGGATTATGGGCACCTTATCTTTTTTTGTAACCTGCGGGTACTTGTTAATTTTAAGACTTGTAATCCCCTTTCTCATGTTTTTGATTCCGTATGAACTGTACCTGTATGGGATATTTTTAATGAAAAGGGAGCTTGTCGGGTTCTTTGCGCGTGAGCGAGGCTCATGCCAAGGATGAATCCTTGTTATTTTTAAGGTAAACATTGTCGCCCGGCAACAGGCCTTGCCGTTTCCCTACTCCAGTCGACCATTCTCGCGCTCTTGGCGGAGGCAGGGGCGAAGTAGGGTTAGGCCCCTCGTTCATCTCCTTGCCACCATGACTACTACCAAATTCCGACCCAGGAGGTAGCTCTCGGGTACAGAAAACGGGGAGCATAGTGGTTTCAAGAATACAAACGAGGTTTCACATATCCCAGTTCTATACGGAAACACACAACAAGGGGATGAAAGACTTATCTGAATTCGCAGCCCCTGACAACCCTGGGCTTGCCATGGTTGGACCCTCGTCTCTTCAGCTCCCGGCAGCCTTGCCCTGCCAGGGTCGGAGCGCTGGTTCATTCTCCTTTTCCCAAGCGGCTCAGCAGAAGTGCCCTGCGAACCAAAGAGAACATAAAGACGCACACTCGACCTCTAGGCTAGGGGTTAGTCGCCGCTAAGCACTACCAACCCTAACCGAGGGCGAGACTTAACCTAGCATGCATGCTATAACTTAGGGTGCCAGCGCTTCATTTATTTATGCTCAGGGTCTGCGCCTGGCTCTATACAGAGGGTTACATGCCTTGCCGGCAAAGCTTGTACAAAAGGTGGCTTGCCGGGAGCCCGGCAAGCCGCGCCTCATGGGTAAAACTTGCGAAGATGCTCGATGTTCCAGGAGTTGCTCACTAGGATGGCATCTTCGGTCTCCAGGCGGACTGCGCCGGGCCTGGTGACTTGTATTACCCAATAAGGGCCTTCCCACTTTGGCGTCAACTTGTTGGAATTCTTGGCCGACTGAACGCGCCAAAGAACAAGGTCGCCTTCCTCAAAGCTTCGGGCATTAACCTTGCGGCTATGGTAGCAGCGCAAGGCTTGCTGGTAGCGTGCTGCTCTCATAGCCGCTCGAAGATGATCTTCCTCAAGGAGCGTCACGTCGTCTTGCCGCAACTGCTCTTGCTCAAACTCATCATAAGCGAGCACTTGAGGTGACCCGTATATGAGTTCCGTGGGGAGAACTGCTTCTGCCCCATATACTAGGGCAAAAGGTGTCTGGCCGGTGGCTCGATTTGGCGTCGTCCTAATCGACCAAAGAACCGCCGGCAACTCATCAATCCATCGCCTTCCGCTCTTGTGCAGCCTGTCAAAGGTCTTCGTTCTCAAGCCTCGCAACACCTCAACATTTTCCCTCTCCACTTGGTCGTTGCTCCGGGGGTGTGCCACGGAAGCAAAACAGACCTTGCTGCCGAGGTCTTGGATGTACCGCATGAAGGTGTGGCTTGTGAATTGTGTGTCGTTGTCGGTGATGACTTTGTTGGGTACACCAAAACGGCAGACTAGCCCCTTGAAGAACTTGACGGCTGACTGTGCTGTCACCTTCCTCACTGCTTCCACCTCTGGCCACTTTGTGAACTTGTCGATCACAACGTACAAGTACTCAAAGCCCCCGACAGCACGGGGGAAAGGGCCCAATATGTCGAGCCCCCAGACCGAGAATGGCCAGGAGAGAGGGATTGTTTGAAGGGCTTGAGCTGGTTGATGAAGCTTCTTTGAATGGAACTGACACGCTTCACACTTGGTTACTAGTGCCATTGCATCCTGGAGGGCAGTGGGCCAGAAGAAACCCTGCCGGAACGCCTTGCCGGCAAGGGCCCTCGACCCTATGTGGGAGCCACATATGCCTCTGTGTTTCTCTGCCAACAGCTCCAGTCCTTCTTCCCGGGGGATGCACTTCAATTTCACACCGTTCGGTCTTTTTCTGTACAGGACGTCATCGACGAACTGGTACAAGGCAGACCGACATGCTACTTTTTCCGCTTCTTCCTGCTCCTCAGGAAGTTCCCCTGTCTGGAGGAAACGGACGGTGTGCTGTGCCCACGCCGGAGCCTGGGGCTCGACGGCAAGGTCCAAAGGCATCTCTTCCGCCATGGGAGCATCTGTCTCTACGGCCAGGGCTTGTCGGCCTGCCGGAGTCGGTCGCTCCCCGGCAGGCTTGGGGCCCATGGCATTACCCTTGCCGGCGGTCCTTGGGGGTTCGGCGGGAAAGTACTTGCCGGGGCCAGATTTCCTCCGCTTGTTCGGCTCCATTGGCGGTTTGACGGATGGTTGAGTTAGCCGAAGCAAAAAGGTACCTGGTTCCATAGGTAACTTGAATGCAGCGCGCTTTGATAGGTAATCGGTGATGTCGTTCTCCGCTCGGGGAACGTGGTCCGCTTGTATACCGTCAAAGCGCTCCTCCAGCTTTCTCACCTCATCTACGTAGGCCTCCATCAACGGGCTTTGATAATCTTTGTTGACTTGTTTGACGACAAGCTGTGAATCACCCCTGACGATGAGCTTTTTAACTCCGAGGTCTGCTGCGATCCTGAGACCGGCAAGCAATCCCTCGTACTCAGCAGTGTTGTTGGTGGACATCTCCCTGGGAAAGTGCATCTGGATTACATACTTGAGGTGCTCTCCGGTGGGCGCGATGAGCAGCACACCAGCACCGGCGCCTTGCAGCGAGAAAGCTCCATCAAAGTACATAATCCAGTCACGAGCTGTTTCCTTGCCAGGGAGAGTGGTCTCCTGGATCTCTTCGTCGGGCGTCGAGGTCCATTCTGCAATGAAATCCGCCAGGACTCTGCTTTGGATTGTCGAAGTACTTTCAAACTTCAACCCAAAGCTAGATAACTCCAAGGCCCACTCCACAATCCTTCCGGTTGCATCTGGGTTATGCAGTATCCGTTGCAATGGGAGGCGGGTGACGACAGTGATATCGTGGGCTTGGAAGTAATGACGCAGCTTCCTTGAGGCCATAAGGAGGCCGAAGAGCAATTTCTGCACGCCAGAATATCTTGATCTAGCCCCCTGCAAGAGGGAGCTGACAAAGTAAACCGGGTGCTGCATCATCTTCTTCTTCTGCACCACTCCACTTGACGACACGAGCTCTATCTCGATGGCGTCAGACTATGCCGGGAGCCTTGCCTTGCCGGCACCAGGCCCTGCCGGGGGAGTCTCTGACTTGCCATCTGCCGGTCCTGCCGCAGCCACCGCCTCTTCGTTAACCTCCCTCTGTGTCACCAGCGCAGCATTGACCACTTGATTCGTTGCCGCCAGATACAGCAACAACGGCTCTTGTGGTCTAGGTGCAACTAGTATCGGTGTAGAGGAAAGGTATCTCTTCAGGTCTTGCAATGCCGCCTCGGCTTCCAGGGTCCATTCCATTGGGCCCGCCTTCTTCAAAATCTTGAAAAAGGGAAGGGCGCGCTCGGCAGACTTGGAGATGAATCGGCTCATGGCGGCAACGCAGCCAGTGAGTCGACGCACATCTTTGATCCGCTTGGGCGCCTCAATCCGCTTGATAGCCTTGATCTTGTCTGGGTTTGCCTCGATCCCACGCCGTGATACAAAGAACCCGAGAAGTTTGCCGGATGGAACGCCGAAGACACACTTCTCAGGGTTCAGCTTGAGGTTGATCTTCCGTAGGTTGGCAAACGTCTCTTCTAAGTCTTGTACAAGAGTCACCCTATCCTTGGTTTTGACTACTATGTCATCCATATAGGCTTCCATATTTCTATGTAGCTGGGGTTCAAAACCAATTTGGACTGCTCTTGCAAATGTTGAACCTGCACTCGTCAACCCGAAAGGCATCCGTAAAAAGCAATACGTACCACATGGGGTGATAAATGCTGTCTTCTCTTTATCTTCTCTTGTCATGAAGATCTGGTGGTAGCCCAAGTAGGCGTCGAGGAATGACAACAGATCGCACCCGGCCATGGAGTCAACAATCTGGTCGATGCGCGGCAACGGGAAGGGGTCTTTAGGACAAGCCTTATTGATATATGTGTAGTCAATAGACAGCCTCCACTTCCCATTTGGCTTGCGCACCACCACCGGATTGGCCAACCACGTCGGATGGAGCACTCCTCTCACCAAACCTGCTGCTTCCAATTTCCTGATCTCCTCTGTGATGAACTCCTGCCATTCCAAAGCTTGCTTCCTGACCTTCTGCTTGACGGGTCACGCATGGGGACAGACAGCAAGGTGGTGTTCAATCACTTCCCTGGGAACGCCGGGGATGTCGGATGCTTGCCACGCAAACACATCGACATTCGCCCATAGGAAAGCGGCGAGCTCACCTTCCTATTTGCCGTCAAGGGTGGAGCTTATGGTGAAAGCCCCTCCCGTGCCATCTTCCTTGACGGACACCCTCTTGGTCTCTGGAGGCGCAGCTCTGGATTTCTTGTTCTTGCCGGTGGAGCTCTCTGGCACGTCCTCGATGATAGCACAACACCCTGAAGAAATGCGCTTGTCAGAGTGGGTGCGAGAGGTCCTGCCAGTCCTCTTCTTCCTTCCCGGGGCTTCAACGGCAGGAGCAAGTGCCTTGGCGGCAGTTGCTGCAACTGCCTCCTAGCAGATTAGGTCGGCGCAGATCAGTGCGTCCTTCTTGTCGGAGGGGGCGGTGATGATGTTCATCGGCCCAGGCATCTTCAGCGTGTTGTAGGCATAGTGCACCACCGCCATGAACTTGGCTAGTGCCGGGCGGCCGAGGATCCCATTGTAGGGCAAGGGATCTCGGCTACATCGAAGACAATCCTCTCCGTCCTGTAATTCAACTCGCCTCCAAACGTCACAGGCAATGTGACCTTCCCCTTCGGCTGGCTCCTTCCCGGGTTGACCCCTTGAAACGTGCCTGTTTCCTCGAGGTCTCCATCAAGAATTTGCAGCCTTTTGATCACAACAGGCGAGATCAAGTTCAGACCGGCCCCGCCGTCAACCAACATCTTGTTCACCTTGAGGTTGCGTATCATTGGTGAAACCAACAACGGCAAACACTCGACCGCAGTTGTGTGGTCAGAGTGGTTCTCGACGTCAAAGATGAGGGGTGTGCTGGACCACTTCAGCGGCTTCTGAGCATCGAACGAGGGCTCTGCTGCTGCAATCTCACGCGCCCACCGATTGAGTTGGCGGTGAGAGGTATGCAGCGAGGCACCACCATCGACGCACCTGGCCTCCGTAGCCTTCTGAAACTCATGCTCGCCGGACACGTCGTCCTCGTCATGATCGTCATCATCTTGCTTCTTGTCGTGGCTCCGAGCGGGCCTCTCTTGCTGGTTATCCTTGCGGCGGCGACTTCCCTGGCCGCCGCGCTTCTTGCCGGATCCTTCGGCACCATCCTGACCCTTCTCCTTGTCCCGCCTTTCATACTGCTACGTCTTGAGCTTGCGTTGGTTTTCCCCGAAGAGGAAGGGATGATGCAGCAGAGTAGCGTAAGTATTTCCCTCAGTTTTTGAGAACCAAGGTATCAATCCAGTAGGAGGCCACGCTCAAGTCCCTCGTACCTGCACAAAGCGATAGCTACTCGCAACCAACGCGATTAGGGGTTGTCAATCCCTTCAGGTCACTTACGAGAGTGAGATCTGATAGATATAATATTTTTGGTATTTTTGGTATAAAGATGCAAAGTAAAAAATAAAGGCAACGTAAAAAGCAAAGCAAGATTAAAGTGATGGATATTGATATGATGAGAATAGACCCAGGGGCCATAGGTTTCACTAGTGGCTTCTCTCAAGAGCATAAGTATTCTACGGTGGGTGAACACATTACTGTTGAGCAATTGACAGAATTGAGCATAGTTATGAGAATATCTAGGCATGATCATGTATATAGGCATCACGTCCGTGACAAGTAGATCGAAACGATTCTGCATCTACTACTATTACTCCACTCATCGACCGCTATCCAGCATGCATCTAGAGTATTAAGTTAAAAACAGAGTAACGCCTTAAGCAAGATGACATGATGTAGAGAGGTAAATTCATGCAATATGAAATAAACCCCATCTTGTTATCCTCGATGGCAATGATACAATACGTGCCTTGCTGCCCCTTCTGTCACTGGGTAAGGACACTGCAAGATCGAACCCAAAGCTAAGCACTTCTCCCATGGCAAGAACTACCAATCTAGTTGGCCAAACCAAACGGATAATTCGAAGAGACTTGCAAAGATAACCAATCATACATAAAAGAATTCAGAGAAGATTCAAATATTATTCATAGATAGACTTGATCATAAACCCACAATTCATCGATCTCAACAAACACACCGCAAAAAGAAGATTACATCGAATAGATCTCCACAAAAGAGGGGGAGAACTTTGTATTGAGATTCAAAGAGAGAGAAGAAGCCATCTAGCTACTAACTATGGACCCGAAGGTCTGAGGTAAACTACTCACACTTCATCAGAGAGGCTATGATGATGTAGAAGCCCTCCGTGATGACGGCCCTCTTCCGGCGGAGCTCTGGAACAGGCCCCAAGATGGGATCTCGTGGATACAGAAAGTTGCGGCGGTGGAATTAGGTTTTTGGCTCCTGTTCTGATCGTTTGGGGGTACGTGTGTATATATAGGAGGAAGAAGTACGCCGGAGGAGCAATGAGGGGCCCATGAGGCAGGGGGCGCACCCTAGGGGGGGGGCGCCCCCACCCTCATGACCGCCTCTTTTGTTCCTTGGAGTAGGGTCCAAGTCTCCTGGATCACGTTCGGTGAGAAAATCACCTTCCCGAAGATTTTATTCCGTTTGGACTCCGTTTGAAACACTGAAATAGGCAAAAAACAACAATTCTGGGCTGGGCCTCCGGTTAATAGGTTAGTCCCCAAAATAATATAAAAGTGGAAAATAAAGCCTAATATAGTCCAAAACAGTAGATAATATAGCATGGAGCAATCAAAAATTATAGATACGTTGGAGACATATCAGGCATCCCCAAGCTTAATTCCTGCTCGTCCTCGGCCTTTTGCTTCCGAGCAAGCAGCTCGACTTGCCGGCAGTTCTGGAAGTCGTGGCCCTTGGTGCGGTGGATCTTGCAGCACTGTTTGTCGGAGCCCCCTGGCTTGTCGGCAGCTGCTAAGGCCCGACAAGTGGCGCACCCGACAATCTCCTTGCCGGGGTCGTCTACTTTGGCCTTCTTGGCAGCGCCGATATCGCCAGATCCCTCGATGGCAAGCACGGCCTTGCCCATGTGTTTCCTGTTGCACGCCGGCCCTTCTTCGTCGGGGCGGCGGTGGCTTCATCACTAGAGTCGGTTTCCGCGCCGGCGTCTTTGCCGGGGTACTTCCTTCCCTCTTCGGCTCGGGCGCACCTATCGGCCAGAACATAAAGTTCGGCCACATCCTTTGTAACACCCCGGATGTAACTTACCCAATTTGTACTCCAACTCTTGCCGTTTCCGGCGTTAAGTTATTTATTTTCTCGGGTTTGGGTTTTTGTCTCCGTGTGTTGTTATCTTTGTCATGCTTCTCATATCATGTCATCATGTGCATTGCATTTGCATACGTGTTCATCTCATGCATTTGAGCATTTTCCCCGTTGTCCGTTTTGCATTCCGGCGCTTCGTTCTCCTCCGGTGGTCATTTCTAGCTTTCTTTCGTGTGTGGGGATTAAACATTTCCGGATTGGACCGAGACTTGCCAAGCGGCCTTGGTTTACTACCGGTAGACCGTCTATCAAGTTTCGTACCATTCGGACTTCGTTTGATACTCCAACGGTTAGCCGAGGGACTGAGAAGGCCTCGTGTGTGTTGCAGCCCAACACCCCTCCAATTTGGCCCAAAACCCACCTAATCCTTCTCCATCATCTAGATCGTTCGATCACGATCGCATGGCCGAAAACCGCACCTCATTTGGACTCTCCTAGTTCCTTCTACCTATAAAAAGGCATCCCCTCCCGAAATTCCGGATCAAATCCACCCTAACCTAGCCCCCTTCGTCTCTCCACGCGCCGGACATCGCCGCCGCCCCAACCGGGAGCTGCCACGTGCCACCCCCGTGACCACATCCTCGCCGGCCCGCTCGGCCCAGCCGGGGCCCTCGCGGCCCGAAGCCGCCATCCGCCGCCGCCGCCGCGCCAGGCCGCCTCCCCGCCGCCCGAGCGCGCCGCAGCGCGCCGCCTCCTTCTCCGAGCCGCCGCCGCCGAAGCAAGCCGAGCCGCCCGCCGCACCGCCGCCCGGAGCCCTGCTCCGCCCTCCACCACCGTCGCCGCCTCGCTGCCGGCCGGACCCGGTGCCCCCACGGCCAGATCCGGCTCCGCCCCCCCCTCCGCCCCCCACGTAACTTTGCATCGTAGCTCTGTTTTGGGCATATAGCATATCAAAATGTTCATCTCAGAGAGTACATCATTTCATTCCATTGCATCATTTTCATTTGAGTTCATCTTCATGCCCGAAATGCTGTTAGAAGAGGGCTACTTGAGATTATTGCCAGATCTGCTACTCCATTTAAATATTTGTCATTTTGCCATGATTATTGTGTGCATGATATGCCCATGAGCTCTACATATGTTTTGTTAAGGGTTTTGCCATCTTTCAAGAGGTGCAACCCATGTATTTTTTTGATGTGTGTGGTGACTAGCACAAGCTTGCCAAATGAGGCACTTGGTAATTCTGATTTCAGGGACTTAGCATTTCCACTGTCCTTGATCTGTTTATCTCATATGGCCATATGTTCATGTTGTTTCCTAGTGATCCGTGCACCTTTTGAGGATGATCAGTAAGGTGGTTTTGTTAATCTTGTAGTGCTCTATCCATCCATGTCTTTGTTTGCAATTATAGAGCACCCTAGCTTGAGTTAATCGATCTCTACTTTTGCTACTTTGTGAATCTGGCAGATTGTCTACTTGATTAGCGATTTTGCCGAGGATGTTGTAGTTGATCCGTGTATGCTATGCTATTGTTCTTGCCATGTCTAGCTTGCATTTTGTGTATTCTTGATGGATGTATGCTTAGTTGGTCATGACTTGCTCCGTAGTGAGTGCATCGAGCTCGTAAACATGCCTACTTGATATCTGTTTTCAGCATGCTCCAGTTTTCACTAAGTCTGAGAACTGATTATGTTTTTGCCATGTTCACATGCTTGCAATTGTATTTTCTGATCCCTTTTGGCTCAAGGTCACTAAGGGACTTTTGTTAAGCTCTTTGAGTAGCTCCATGCCATGCTTTACTTTTCCATGTTCAGGTCCTGTAGCATGTAGTTTTGTTGCTCCGAAGTGTGCTATCTGATCTGAAATTCCAGACAAGTGTTGATTTCACTAAGTCTGAAATCTGTTTGCCATATGTATTTTTGCCATACTTGTTTGAACCTGTTAATGGATGAATTGGCCGTAGCTCAGTGCTAGACTTTTGTTAAGCATCTTGAATGCATCCCTGCCATGTATTTTGTTGTCATGTTTGGGTGCTGTAGCATGTTCATCTCGTTGCATTTAGATGGCTACTTGCTGTATATCGCAGACCGGTGTCATATTTGAATCACTTGCCATTTCCAAACCGTAACTCCGATTCCGGCGTTCTTTATATCGTTTTCAAGCGATTTCATCTCATCTTTCCAGTGGCACACTTGGATTCCCAAGTTGAGGCCAGGTTTATGCATTCCTTGTCACATCTTGCATATGCATCCCGCATCGCATCCCGCATAGCATATCATGTTTGCATCATATTGTTTGATCCTTGCACGTGGTTGATTGTGTCCTTGTTGCTTGTTTGTCTTGTTTGGGTAGAGCCGGGAGACGAGTTTGCTAACGAGGAGCCCGTTGAGTTTGCTTTCGAGGATCCAGTCAACTCTGACAACTGTGCAGGCAAGATGATCATACCCTCGAAATCACTACTATCTTTGCTTTGCTAGATGCTCGCTCTTTTGCTATGCCAATGCTACGATGCCTACCACTTGCTTTCAAGCCTCCCAAATTGCCATGTCAAACCTCTAACCCGCCTTGTCCTAGCAAACCGTTGATTGGCTATGTTACCGCTTTGCTCAGCCCCTCTTATAGCGTTGCTAGTTGCAGGTGAAGATTGAAGGCTGTTCCTTGTTGGGACATTTATTTACTTGTTGGGATATCATTATATTATCTTGTTATCTTAATGCATCTATATACTTGGTAAAGGGTGGAAGGCTCGGCCTCTCGCCTAGTGTTTTGTTCTACTCTTGCCGTCCTAGTTTTCCGTCATATCGGTATTATGTTCCCGGATTTTGCGTTCCTTACGCGGTTGGGTTATAATGGGAACCCATTGATAGTTTGCCTTGATTAAAGATTTTCCAGCAATGCCCAACCTTGGTTTTACCATTTGCCACCTAGCCTCTTTTCCCCTTGGGTTTCGGGAGCCCGAGGGTCATCTTATTTTAAACCCCCCCGGGCCAGTGCTCCTCTGAGTGTTGGTCCAACTCGTCAGCCGCCGGTGGCTACCAGGGGCTACTCTGGGCTGGCCTACCGGAAGTTTAGACAATCTGAGTGTGCCCTGAGAAAGAGATATGTGTAGCTCCTATCGGGATTTGTCGGCACATTCGGGCGGTGTTGCTGGATTGGTTTTAACCTGTCGAAGTGTCTTGAAGAACCGAGATACCGAGCCTGATCGGAACGTCTTGGGAGGAGGTCTATTCCTTCGTTGACCGTGAGAGCTTGTCATGGGCTAAGTTGGGACTCCCCTGCAGGGATTTGAACTTTCGAAAGCCGTGCCTGCGGTTATGGGCAGATGGGAATTTGTTAATGTCCGGTTGTAGATAACTTGAACCTTAATTTAATTAAAATGAATCAACTGAGTGTGTTACCGTGATGGCCTCTTCTCGGCGGAGTCCGGGAAGTGGACACGGTGTTGGAGTAATGTTTGCGCAGGTTGCTCTCTAGTTTCCCGCTCGTGCTTTGCCTCCTCTTCTCGCTCTCTTTTGCGAACAGGATAGCCACCATATTTGCTAGTCGCTTGCTGCAGCTCCACATATATTTTTACCTTGCCATACCTATAAGCTTAAATAGTCTTGATCGCGAGGGTGCGAGATTGCTGAGTCCCTGTGGCTCACAGATTACTATTACACCAGATGCAGGGCCCGATGATTCCGCTCCAGGAGACGCGTTTGAGCTCAAGTGGGAGTTCGACGAGGACTCTCAACGTTACTATGTTTCCTTTCCTGATGATCAGTAGTGGTGCCCAGTTGGGGTTGATCGGGACCGTGTCGCATGTTGGGTTATCTTTTATTTTGGCGCCGTAGTCGGGCCATGAGTGTTTGGATGATGTAATGTTATTTATGTACTTTATTGGCATGGCGAGTGTAAGCCAACTATGTTATCTCCCCTTTTATTATCTATATTACATGGGATGTTGTGAAGATTGCCTAACTTGCGACATATGCCTTCAATGCGATTATGCCTCTAAGTCGTGCCTCGACACGTGGGAGATATAATCGCATCGAGGGTGTTACAAGTTGGTAATCAGAGCCATCCCCGACCTTAGGAGCCCCATTGCTTGATCGTTTGTAGCAGCCGAGTTGTGTCTAGAAAAATGTTTTGAGTCATTTAGGAATTATATATCGGAGAGTTTAGGAATTCCTTTTACTTCCCAGTCTCCTCATCACTCTGGTAAGGCATCCTGACGTAGAGTTTTGACTCTTCTCTTCTCAAATTTCACTAAATTTTTTTTAGGATCACGCGGGTATCTTGGAATCGTTCCGATGGTTTTATGATGAGAACATTGTCTTGGTGCCTCCTGTCAGGGGTTTTGTGGAAGTGTCCCGGGGAGTTGAGCTCTGAGGTGTTGTCGTCATAATTTTATCGTTGCAGTTCTGGAATACCTGAGTTTAGTACGCCGACATCGAAAATCTCTTTTATGCAGTTCGTTGGTGAGATAACCTCGACGGCACCCAGTACTGGGGCGGGAGTTCGGGAGTATCGCCATAACTTGTATAACGGATGCTTTTCGAAGGTTGAGGTAGATGGTTTCCAAAGTTTTTCTTGGTTATGTGTTGAAGGATGGATACAGCTGGATGTAGGTTTTGCTAGAATTGGGTGAGATATTATGCTTCCCCTGTATCCCCAACACCTGATTGCATAACCGGAAAGGTTCGAGAGTTTCATAGATGGGAATTCTAGTAGCTCTAGTTCTTCTTCCACGGATATTGGTTTGAGATTGGGATTTCTTACCGATTATTCGTTCTTGATCCGTACCTTGTTGATTTATTTCTCTATCTAAATTCTAAGTGGCTTCTCAATTTATGGATATGTGACCATTTCAAGAGGAATGCATTCGTTCATTTTGTTCGGATGTGAAGACTATACGTTGCAATTTTCATTCCGTTGGATTCAGCTTCAATATTGGTCTATCAATGTGCTAATGGATGTCAACCTCTTCAGGATGGCTCCCCCAACACGCACGACTCCGAATCCTGATCCGCCACCACCTCCACCTCCTCCGGAGGCATGGCAAGCTGTGATGGCCGCAACCAATGCAAACACACAGTTGATCATGCAAATTCTTCAAGAGCGCAATCAAGGAAACCAAGGGAACCAAGGCAACAATCAGAATCACTTTGCTACACTCAACCAGTTCCTTGCTAATGGGCCAAAGACTTTCAACATTTGTGTTGAGGCAACCGATGCTGATGATTGGCTTGTGGATCTGTGCAAGCATTTCGAGTGCAGCAACGTCAGGCCTGAGGACTTTGTCAAGTTCGCTTCCTTCCAACTCAAAGATCAAGCTGCAGAATGGTTTCAGCAGTACAAGGATTCCAGAGGTGGACGTGTTATCACCTGGGATGAATTTCGTCAAGATTTCCGAGCTCATCATATCCCTCAGAGCGTGGTTGAAAGCAAGCGTGAGGAATTCCGCAACCTGAAGCAAGGCTCTTTGTCTGTCTATGACTACAACAAGTTGTTCCAGAAGCTCGCCCGCTTTGCCAAGTAGGACGTCCCTGATGAGAAGAGCATGATATACCAGTTCAGGGGTGGTCTCAGAGAAGAAATTCAGCTAGCTCTTGTTCTCTTCGAGCCCTTGAGGTACGATGAGTTCTACAACATGGCATTGAAGCAAGAGGCTGCTCAATTGAGGTGTGATGCTTCCAAGAAGCGAGTCAGAGATGCTACTCCTTCTTCCTCTACTCAAGTGGCCAAGCAGCAGAAGTATTGGCTTCCTCCTCCTCCGTTCCGTCAGCCGTATCAGCAGAAGAGCAAAGGTGGCAGTGGATCTTCCCACCCATCCAACCCTGGCTTTCAGAACAAGACTTCATCTCAAGCTCCAAGATCGAGTGCTCCATATCACCGTCCGCTTTCAGAGGTCACGTGCAACAAGTGCCAACAGAAGGGTCACTATGCCAACAAGTGTTTCAACCAAAGGCGTCTTCCTCCTCCTCCTGTGAGATCGGCAAGTACAGCTATGGTGAAGCTTAACCCCAAGTACGCCAAGGTCAATATGGTGAATGCAGCTCAGGCAGAGGATTCATCAGATGTCATCATGGGTAACCTCCCTGTTAATGATATTCCAGCTAAAGCTCTTTTTGACACTGGTGCATCACATTGTTTTATCTCGAGACCTTTCGCATCTAAGCATGGGTGGTTTTCTCAAGTTATGCATAAGCCTTTAGCAGTTGTCTCTCCGGGTAGATGTTTGCTCGCTAACTACGAGGTTCCGGATATTTCTATCTCGATGGGTGATTTCAAGTTTCTGGCTTCTCCAATGATCCTTGGTAACTCGGATATTGATCTTATTCTCGGGATGGATTGGCTTTCTAAGCACAAGGCTCAGCTTGATTGTGCAGCCAGGCAGATTCAATTGACTCATTCGTCTGAGGATGTAATTGTCTTTGCCGCTCGTGATGATACAATCCGTCTGTTTTCTCTCAATGAGAAGGGTGAACTGGATGCTATCTCGCAAATTCCAGTCGTTTGCGAATATCAAGACGTCTTTCCAGAAGAGCTTCCAGGAATGCCTCCGCACCGGCCAGTTGAATTCTTTATTGATCTTGAGCCTGGCATGGAACCTGTTTGCAAACGTCCTTACAAGCTCGGACCTGAAGAGTTGAAGGAGCTGAAGAAGCAACTCGATATTCAAGAGAAAATGGGTCTCATCCGGCCTAGTTCTTCTCCGTGGGGTTGTGGTGTTCTTTTTGTGAAGAAGAAGGATGGAACGGACCGACTTTGTGTTGATTACCGTCCATTGAACAAGAAGACCATCAAGAACAAATACCCACTTCCCAACATCAACGAGCTGTTCGAACAACTCAAAGGTGCCCAAGTATTCTCCAAGCTTGATCTCCGTATGGGTTATCATCAGATTCGAATCCATGAGCAAGATATTCCCAAGACGGCTTTCAGGACAAGTTTTGGTTCATATGAATACACTGTCATGTCTTTTGGCCTCGTCAACGCTCCTCCGACATTCTCTCACATGATGAACTTCATCTTCAACGCCTACACCAATGACTTCGTTTTGGTCTATCTCAACGACATTCTGGTTTTCTCGAAGAACAAGGAAGATCATGCCAAGCATTTGTATTTGGTGCTCGATAAGCTCAGGGAACACAAGTTCTACGCCAAGTTCTCCAAGTGCGAATTTTGGCTCGATGGGGTTCTTTATCTTGGTCATATCATCTCTGCCAAGGGCATTGCCGTGAATCCTGAGAAGGTGTCTGCAATTGTGAATTGAGAACCTCCTCAGAACGTGAAGCAACTCCGTAGCTTCCTCGGTCTCGCAAGCTATTGTCGAAGATTCGTTGAAAACTTTTCTAAGATCACGAAGCCTCTCTCTAATCTTCTCCAGAAGCACGTCAAGTACGTTTGGTCTCCGGAGTGTGACATTGCTTTCAACACTTTGAAGGAGAAATTGACCACTGCTCCAGTTCTAACTCCACCTGATGAATCCAAGCCGTACGAGGTCTTTTGTGATGCCTCTCTCCTAGGTCTTGGCGCAGTGTTGATGCAAGATAAGAAAGTTGTTGCTTATACATCTCGCCAGTTGAAGCCTAATGAGAAGAACTACCCCACTCATGATCTCGAGTTGGCGGCAGTTGTGCATGCTCTTTTGACTTGGAGACATCTCTTATTGGGAAGAAAAGTGGACATTTTCACTGACCACAAGAGTCTCAAGTACATCTTCACTCAGCCTAATCTCAACCTCAGGCAAACTCGATGGGTCGAAATGATTCAAGAGTATAATCCGAGTATCGAGTATACTCCAGGCAAGGCCAATGTGATTGCTGACGCATTGAGCAGAAAAGCTTACTGCAACAGTCTGATTCTCAAGCCTTATCAACCCAAGCTTTGTGAAGCTTTCCGCAAACTTAATCTGCAAGTTGTTCCTCAAGGTTTCCTCGCCAACCTTCAAGTCTCTCCTACCTTGGAAGACCAGATTCGCCAAGCCTAGCTTCTTGATGCTATGGTGAAAAAGGTGAAGATTGGGATTGCCAAGAGTCAACCCAAGTACAAGTGCTACCGCCTTGATGACAAGGATACTCTCTTCTTCCAGGATCGTATTGTTGTGCCTAAAGGTGAACTTCGTAAAGTGATCATGAACGAGGCTCACAATTCTCTCCTCTCCATCCACCCTGGGAGCACGAAGATGTATCAGGACCTCAAGCAGGCTTATTGGTGGACTGGAATGAAGCGCGAGATTGCTCAATTCGTGAATGAATGTGATGTCTGCAGAAGAGTGAAGGCAGAACACCAAAGGCCAGCGGGTCTCCTCCAACCTCTTGCCATTCCAGAATGGAAGTTTGACCACATTGAGATGGACTTCGTGACTGGGTTTCCTAAGTCCAAGCGTGGCAATGATGCTATATTCATTGTCATCGACAAACTCACTAAAGTGGCTCACTTTCTGCCTATCTAAGAGTCGATCATTGCAGCTCAATTGGCGGAACTCTATACCTCTCGGATTGTCTCTCTGCACGGTATTCCACAAGTGATCTCTTCAGACCGTGGCAGCATCTTTACCTCCAAGTTTTGGGATTCTTTTCAAAAGGCCATGGGCACCAACATCCGCTTCAGCACAACTTTCCATCCTCAAACTAGCGGTCAAGTCGAGTGTGTCAACCAGATTCTTGAAGATATGCTCAGGGCTTGTGTGATCTCCTTCGGCATGAAGTGGGAGGATTGTCTTCCTTATGCTGAATTCTCGTACAACAACAGTTTTCAAGCAAGTTCGGGCAAGGCCCCATTTGAAATTCTGTATGGCAGGAAGTGCCGTACCCCTCTCAACTGGTCTGAAACCGGTGAACGTCAGCTTTTGGGTAATGACTTAATCACAGAGGCAGAGGAAATGTGCAAAGTCATTCGAGATAACCTCAAAGAAGCTCAATCCCGCCAGAAGAGCTACTATGATAGTAAGCACCGTGATTTGGCTTTCGAGATCGGAGATCATGTTTACCTCCGCATCTCTCCTATGAAAGGAACTCATCGCTTCAGTATCAAAGGGAAGCTTGCCCCCAGATACGTGGGACCTTTCAAGATTGTCAGCAAGAGAGGCGACCTCGCCTATCAACTCGAGCTTCCTTCAAACTTTGCAAATGTTCATGACGTGTTCCATGTCTCTCAGCTTCGGAAGTGCTTCAAGACTCCTGACCGCACCGTCAACTTCCAGGACATTGAGCTCCAAGAAGATCTCTCTTATCATGAGCACCCAGTTGCTATTCTCGAAGAGACTGAACGCAAGACTCGCAACAAGTCAATCAAATTTCTCAAAGTCAAGTGGTCACACCATTCCGACGGTGAAGCTACCTGGGAACGCGAGGATCACCTCCGTTCTGAGTACCCGGCGTTCTTTCAGTCCTAGATCTCGGGACGAGATCCTTTCGTAGTGGTGGAGTGTTGTAACACCCCAGATGTAACTTACCCAATTTGTACTCCAACTCTTGCCGTTTCCAATGTTAAGTTATTTATTTTCTCGGGTTCGGGTTTTTTTCTCTTTGTGTTGTTATCTTTGTCATGCTTCTCATATCATGTCATCATGTGCATTGCATTTGCATACGTGTTCATCTCATGCATTCGAGCATTTTCCCCGTTGTCCGTTTTGCATTCCGGCGCTTCGTTCTCCTCCGGTGGTCATTTCTAGCTTTCTTTCGTGTGTGGGGATTAAACATTTCCGGATTGGACCGAGACTTGCCAAGCGGCCTTGGTTTCCTACCGGTAGACCGTCTGTCAAGTTTTGTACTATTTGGACTTCGTTTGATACTCCAACGGTTAACCGAGGGACCGAGAAGGCCTCGTGTGTGTTGCAGCCCAACACCCCTCCAATTTGGCCCAAAACCCACCTAATCCTTCTCCATCATCTAGATCGTTCGATCACGATCGCGTGGCCGAAAACTGCACCTCATTTGGACTCTCCTAGCTCCTTCTACCTATAAAAAGGCATCCCCTCCCGAAATTCCGGATCAAATCCACCCTAACCTAGCCCTCTTCGTCTCTCCGCGCGCCGGACGTGTCCGGACACGCCGGACATCGCCGCCGCCCCAACCGGGAGCTGCCACGTGGCGCCCCCGTGACCACATCCCCGCCGGCCCGCTCGGCCCAGCCGGGGCTCCCGCGGCCCGAAGCCGCCATCCGCCGCCACCGCCATGCCAGGCCGCCTCCCCGCCGCCCGAGCGCGCCACAGCGCGCCGCCTCCTTCTCCGAGCCGCCGCCGCCGGAGCAAGCCGAGCCGCCCACCGCACCGCCGCCCGGAGCCCTGCTCCGCCCTCCACCGCCGTCGCCGCCTCGCTGCCGGCCGGACCCGGCGCCCCCACGGCCAGATCCGGCTCCGCCCCCCCTCCGGCGAAGTCCCGGCCGAGTCCGGCGAGATCCGCCACCGCCTCGGCTTCCGTGCACTGTTGACTTTTATCTCGAGGTTGTTTTTTTCGTCCAAGTCCTCGAAATCTTAGATCCATGTGCTCCTGTTCGTCGTGCCGTAACTTTACATCCGTAGCTCTGTTTTGGGCATATAGCTTATCAAAATGTTCATCTCAGAGAGTACATCATTTCATTCCATTGCATCATTTTCATTTGAGTTCATCTTCATGCCCGAAATGCTGTTAGAAGAGGGCTACTTGAGATTATTGCCAGATCTGCTACTCCATTTAAATATTTGTCATTTTTGCCATGATTATTGTGTGCATGATATGCCCATGAGCTCTACATATGTTTTGTTAAGGGTTTTGCCATCTTTCCAGAGGTGCAACCCATTTATTTTTGTGATGTGTGTGGTGACT